>NW_024032768.1:0-9362 GCF_002237135.1 Teleopsis dalmanni
AAAATTTATTACAATGAACTAATATTAATCCTTTTTTATTTTACAGACACCTTATGAAAATAGAATGTATTCACTGAAAATTGAATGCGGTGAACGTTACCCTGACGAACCTCCAACGCTTAGATTTTTAACAAAAATTAATATGAATTGTATTAATCAAAACAATGGAGTGGTAAGTAATTTATTTATTAATTGTTTATGTTAAAAGATAATCTATAATTTTTTTTATTTCATATAACTTAGGTTGATCACAGATTAGTTCCAATGCTAGCCAGATGGAATCGTGAATATACTATTAAATCGATGCTGCAAGAAATTCGTAGAATTATGACTTGTAAAGAAAATCTTAAATTGCCGCAACCACCAGAAGGTGCACATTTTTAGTTGGTTACAACAATTGTTGCTGGTCTTTTAGCAACAGCTGCTGCTGTTGCTGCTACTGCTGCTGCTGATGCTAAAAATCGTAATCATTTTTTTCGTCACCTCTTTAGCGTCTTCTCGTCGTGAGAACATGTTATTATTATTCTCTTATATTTAATAAATAAAACAACAACAACAGAAAACAAATTAAATATATAAAATTATTAAAATGAAGCATCATAAATATGAAATAAAAATAAAAACAAAGATATAAAAATTATAAACTTAAGAAACAAAAATCAAACGTTTTAACATCATAAGGAATATTTAGTTTCGAAGCATATACAAAACAAAGATTAAAAAATGATGGATTATTAAGTAAATATATATAACAAAAAATTTTAAATAACTTAAAGCATCCATTTAGTAACAAATTAATTAATTAATTAAAAAAGAAAAAACAAAAAAGGTACACGTACTAATGTCTAGACAGCGTCTTAAAATAATTGCATACAATAATAATATTAACAATAAAAAAATCGCATTAAACATATATAATTTAAAAATTGAATAATGAAATATACAATTTAAATATAATTAAATTATATATATTTAAATATATATATATATATGAATTAAAACTTAACGTAAGCAAATTAAAAACGAGGAAATTAAAATGTTGAGAATTTTAGTAGAAAAAAGAAAAGTTCAATTAAACTAAGCAAAGGTAAAATATCGTCGAGGCAAACTTAATTTTTTATGTTCGAAGGTTTGCGCACTACCAACTCAAAATATAATTTATACTAAAGTCAATGAAATTTCCTTCTTTTTTTTTCAAAGAACAACTTTTAATTAATATAATTTATTTCGTTTTTATTTTTCATTAAAAATGATGCATTTTTCATAGAAATTTTGTTAATAATTTGAGATAATTTATTTTTTTACAGCTAAGCTGCTGAATTTTCCTTTAGACTTTTATTATATTTAACTCAGAATAAAAGTTAATAAATTAATGCTTAACAAAGCAAATTTTGTTTAAACAAAAAAAATTATTCTCATTGATTATGAAAAAAAAGAACTCATAGTTTTGCTTAAAAAATATTACTTTTTTATTTGTCACCTAACTTTAAATACAAAAAAATTTAAAAAATGCATTAAAAATAAATTAATTTTTTTATCGATTTTATGCTGCTATTCTTTTAAGATCTTTGGACCATGAAGATAAAGTATTAATTGTTGTGAAAACTAACAAAAATCCTCAACATCATTCACTAAAGTAATTAAATCAGATATTGAAAATATTCTCATTAGTAAGTGGACTTACTTTCTTGTTGCTAAATCAACTAAGTAAATATTAGAGGGATCAGAAAAAGTATCGTTTTTTCCCAACTGAGATTGAGTATTTAATGGGCAACAGAAGCACATCATCGCTGGAGGCAACAAAGGGGCCCCAGAAGCTGAAAATCAACTACCAGAAAGAGTAAATACTGTTTAAATTTGATTTTTAAAGTTCATTATGACTAAGGAAACTATCTTCTTGCTAGGTCTGTTTTTTAATAGAAAGGTTAGTACAACAATAAAATTTTATTTTAGAGCAGTTATGAATTCAGAGTTATAATAAGAGTTGAGTTGCGTTAAGAGTTGTTATAAAACTCCGCCCTGAGAAAAAAGTCAAACACACTTTGAAACGTCAACGTTATTTATAAATCATGCAACAAATAATGCCGCTGCAAACAGAATAGTGTTGAAACTTAATAATTAAAAATAAAAATATAATTAATTAATTTAATTATTCTACAGCTGGTTTATGATTTCGTTGTAATATAAACACAGCAAGTGAATTTGTTAATAAAACTTTCACAGCAAATCAACAAAACTCTACAAAAATGTGCGGACATAAAAAGTCAAGTACGGTTTTCGGTCAGTTGGTTAAAGTGCGCTGACTCTGAGCTTCAAATTTGACAGGACACGAGTTCGATTCTTGGTACTTACAGTCTCAAAAAATTATTTACGTATAATAAAATACAAAAATTATTTCCAAAACCATTGATGATGGGTGTTTGGAAATATTCGAAACAGCTGTATGGTCAGCTAAATATTCAATTAATTAAAATAATATAAAAATGAATTTTTGTTGTTATAGTTCACCACTGTTCGAAAAAACCTCTTTATAGAAAAATATATAAAAATAAAAACTAAATTACAACTTTTGATTCACATAATCCTTTTCAAAAAACAATGATAAAGTTTCGTTTACCTAATTGAATTTTGCTTGATCTTATAATTGTTTTGAGTGTTAATGGTTCGATGGGATTTTAAAGAAAAAATACACTTAAAAGCTGATATTCATCATAGAGAGGTGATGCTATCTACCAAGAAACCAATAATTAATAAGAATAAAAGATATAGCACTCCACTAAAATAATGAAAGACTATACTACTTGATGACACGACAAAACATTTTACATTTGAATTGGAAGGTATTGTCATGTATATACTATAGTTGATAGTGTATTCTCTAGATTTGGATTATCACTTGTTTCGATCTTTACAGAATTTTTTAGACCGCAAAGCCATTCCTTCAAATTGGAATTTCAAAAATGGTTTGGTTCAGTTTTCTTGTCAGTAGAGATCAGAAGTTCAATAAACATAAAGCTAATCTGCAGTCAGAGAGGTGACAAGATATTGAACTAAAATAAAGAGTATGTAAGTTAGTTCAAATTAGTCTGTCTGGTTGCAATCCACGCATAAACTTATAGATACCTAGTTCTATCAAATGGAGTTTAAGGAGTGCTTGCAACTCTATTTCTCAGACAGATCCACCAAGCATTTTTTAAAATGTTAGACAATTAGACTGGACAATAATGGTATATGAGTCTAGAGTCTACTCCATTTGTGCAGCTTCAGTACATACGTATCAGTCATGGAGAATATATAATTCAATAACATATTTGTACACTACAATCACCATTCTTCATTTTCACCAAAAAATAAATTATTTTCCGAATATAGTTATTTTCGCCATAGTTATATTCCAGGTCAAAATTTTAAATAATTTTCTTGTGACTTACAATTCACTATTTTGCATTCATTGTGATATGCACAGATTATCTCTAGGATCTAAGGAGATGTATCTCTAAGATAATGAAATGTCCTGACTAAATAGGATTTATGTATATAATTAGCATAAATTTTAAATTGTGGACGTTATTGTAATAATATATCAAGAATACGGAAATATAGCGAAACTAGATTAACGAAAGTCTATTTTACCTATTCCTATATTTATTTAATATAAGAAGCAATTTATAATATTACAATAAATTTAGTAGAATTCCTTCTAAATCAAATCTCATCCGCAGTGTAGTTTGAACAAAATGTATGGGTAAATACAAAGTTTATATCTTTTTATCCAGTTGCAGCCTTAAGTGGTGTGGAAACCAAAGAATGTTTAAAAAATTTTTTTTGAAGGACTGACTACAATTACTTTTAAATAGAAGTATTATCTCCTCATATATTTTAGTCATCGTTGGCATTAAAATTTATAGTAGAAAGTAACATGAATAGTACTCTACTTTATATAATAGAAAAAATATGGTTCCAAGATTTCAAGTTAAACCGAATAATTCTAAAATAATGGTTCATTATTAAAGGAACTTATTTTTTAGTGAAAATAGTTTTAGAAGTTCTAGTTACTCACACATTTGAAAAAATTTCTCAACATATGCCTAATATATATATTCAACTTAAATTTTTATATATATATATTCAACTTAAATTTATATATATATATATTCAACTTACATAAATTTCATATATTTCAAAAGGGTGTTAATACAAACAGTGACACTTATACTCGGTAATATCTATTGCTCATTGGGATTATTTGAAAATATATATTTATTTTATTATCTTAAATAACCTATGAATTGCTGTGTCATAAACTCAAAAGTGTAATTTATAAGTTCATATTGTCGATATACACCTAAGCAATAATGAAGATATGGGTTTAGATGTGTTTAATCATTTGTTTTCGATATATTTAACAAAATATAATCTACATATGATACAATTGATAAAGTTGCGTACTGTATTGAAATCTTATTGGGTTTGTTGTAGTCAGTCATAAGAAGTATTTTGAACCACATTTATTTAAAAAGTTAAAAATTACAATTAATACACTATTTAAATATTAGAACCATTTTTAGAACCATAACAGGCAGCATTTTGTAAAAAAACTAAATACACAATATTGAAATAATTTTACTAATATTATTTTTATATATAATAATTAATAAATAAAAATTCTTTGATTGAATTTTTTTAAAACGTTTGGTTTAATCTGACTTAATTGTTTGTGGCTTGTTTATATTTTCAATTCAATTATTTTAATTAACGTTAAGTTTTTAATATTATTTAAACAATTCTCTAATTATATTTAAGCTTCGCGATTTCTTACTGATGCCATTGGTAGTTCAAATAGACTAACTCTCAGCTCCGTTTTTGTTGCTTTAAGTATACTATAAGTTGCATACGACGAACTTTGTAGTTATTTATTTTTCTTTTGGTACAAAGACAATTTTTCTTGATTTCAAAACGGACCACTTATGTCTCTTAATGTAATAGGATATAGCGACTAAGAAAGTCATTATGCCAATAACTTTAACCAATAACCTTTTGCGGTCATCATGCTCTGGTTCAGAAGTCCACTTAAGGAAAGTGGCTACATCTTTAGCCAATTGACTGGCAGTTGGTGGTGTGCCATCCTCGTACTCAATTACCTAATAGATCATATAAACTTGTAATATTACTTTTGCGGTTGAAAAAAAAAAAATTTAAAAATACCTCATTGTAAAGTACTTGTGCCATTGAAATGGCACCACCTGGGAAGTATGGATTGAAATACTGTCCCTCTCTCAATATAACGCCAGCTGGCGCATCACAGTAGCCGGTCAACAGAGAAAATATATAATCTTCTCCGCCTTTACGACCAGATACAATGTAACTTAAATCCGGTGGATAAGCACCATTGTTGGCAGCACGTGCAGCTTCCTCGTTGGGATATGGCGAGGGGAAATAATCTGACAATTTGCCAGGACGGTCAAAGTAATTACCGCTATCATCAGGGCCATCTTTTACCTATAACGATTATAACCGTTGTATAAATACCAAATATATACATAACTACATGCTATAGATAAATACCATAATTTGCTCAGCTTCCGCTTTAGCTTCGCTCTCAGTATGCGTAAAGCCAACTAAATTGCGATATGCAATAAAGCGCATTGAATGGCAGGCAGCACACACCTGTTTATAGACCTCATACCCTCTCCGTACGCTACATAAAAATATACGTGAATTATGCATTAGAATAATTTTCACATATAAGTATGTATATACATACCTTTGATGGTCAAGTGAAGAAAATGCTCCATTGTGACTCCATGGCATCGCTGGCGGATGCACTTCAGTTCCCGATGCCTCCACAGACTGTTCTAACGCAAAGACAAGTGCACCCACACCACCAGTGAGGATACCAAGCGATGCTAAAAGCTGTTAAAAATATAATTTTATTATTAATGCAACTATTTATTAACAAACAAATGCTTTTGAATGAAGCATAACAAATTTTAACTAAATTGATTTGAGGTTATGTTACTTCTTCAGCTGCAATTACGAAATAAATCAACAGCAGCAAACACTTTTTTTTAACGACCGGTGGCATTCAACTTACCTTCTTTTGGCCATTCGTCCAGTTTTTAGTTGTAGACAGTTTATTTGCCTAAAAATAGATGATAATAACGTTTAGAAAACCCAAATTAATTAAAAATTGAATGAGGTAATAGCATTTTACTTCGAGGAAATTTTACTGGCAGGTTACATAATTGTTTGATAAAGTTTTCACTATTAACGAAAATTTTGTTTATAAATGGTACAATAAGCACCAAAAACCGTTAGAACAGTGATAGCACTCATTATTGTTGTTATTATTGTTTTAATACATAGTTTTGGAAAGGATTTTGGAACATTTTCAATGTTACATGCTTGTGAACAACGAATTTCAGTTTTCGAAATTGACAATTTCTGCTTGGTGAAAAATTTTTATTTGTTGGTTGTGCAGTTTATTACCTGCTGTAAATTAATTGAAGATGCTGATTTTAATAATTTGGAGCTACAAAATCTTCCTAACGACGCCGCCATGCTGGCCAGAATTGGGTACAACACGACTTTTTGTGGGATGAAAAAAATTCGAAACTGATCAAAGTGACTTAAGGCACACACACACACGAGAAACAGCAGCAATTGTATATGCAAAAATCTCTTTGTGGTTGTTGCATTTTTGACATTTTCTCATGTTCGAAAATTAGGTAATGTTTATAGATGTCGCTGTTTTCGTCTTCACAAATAAAAACAATTGCGTCAATAGAAACAAATTTAATTCTTAAAATGTAATGTTTACATAAATTAGTTATTATTTATAATAAAATGCAATTATATATTTATAAACAAAAAAGTTTTACGTTTCTGTATTGAATTCTTTCATGTCAAATGCAACTTAAACAGTGTTCAACTGCTGTATTACCATCACAGCTAATAAAACACATACTAAATTAATAAGACTTATATTTCTTTCATTTATAAACAAAATTTTATATATATTTTTATCTGTGCTTGTGTTTAACTTTTGCTATTATTACTTTGCCATAAACCCAATCAAATACGTGTTTTCAAAAATAATATTCGAAAATAATTACAAAAATATTTTGTGCTGCCACACCGATTATTTTAGTAGACAAATATGTTTACAAATAACATATAAAGGCCGTGTGCGAGTTCGAGTATATGAGGTTAAGTAAATTGACATTTCCTGGGGATTTTTTGCACTGCACTTATGTACATATTTATTTATTGAATTTATTTATTATTTTCGTTAAGAGTTTTCAAATTTTTTTAATTTATTTATTAAAGATTGTATAAAATTATCATAATGGTAATACCTAATTAAATTAATTTTTTTTTATGTATAACATATTAATCCAAATGTTACAATTTGGAATATATGTACATTGAAAAATATACGTTGAGATTATCAGATGATCACAATCCGTTACTTTACAGTTTAAATGCATTCATAACTGTTCAATAAATTCGAATTAGGTTTTACTCACAAAAGTTTTTTACTTCTTAAGTTTTAGTTCTGCTAAATTCAAAAATTAGTCCAGCCATCCTTTAAAATCATATGAGCATTTCATTTACTAATAAATGTAAATAATTAAATGATTAAATTAAATATTTAATTAATTTAAATATATATGATAAAAATGCTAACCATTGCCCTTTTAATAATAAGCCTTTTCAGTGACTCGCCAGTATGGCAAAAAATGCATGATGACCTATATTCGCTACGTGAGACATTGGCATCACTGTGGCAATTTCTCAAGTGCTATGTTTTGGCAAATAGCAAAACTTGCATATAAAAATAAATAATTAATATAAATTAAAAATTAAAACAAATGCAGAATTAAAAGAATTAGTGAAAATGTTACAAATTTCAAAACAAAACACTGAAATTTTTTCTATTTCCCAATTTTTGAATTTTTGTTTACATATGATTGCAATAGTTCGCTTATTGCGTTGGTAACACTTTTTTTTTACTGACCGATGTGTTTGGCCAGCATACCTGTACTGGCCCACGTAGAGAAAATAGTGTTGTTGTTTTGCGTACATTTCCGCCAGTATAGGCCAGTTACTTGCTATTTTTTACCATACAATCTGACACTTAAATTTCAACACGTCGTGTGAATAGTTATTTTTGCTTTTTGATTTCAGATATCAGATGTAATTTTAGCTGTCGTTTATAATTTCAGCTGTCAATTGTTGTTGCTTTCAATACAACAACATATGGCTTCCCAATGCAATTATGGCTTTCCATAATTTCGATGTACTGTAAAAAACAAGTTTTGATAATTAAATAATTTTTAAATAATATAATAATCATAAATTTTAATATGACCTAATGAAAAAATACTACTACTACACTACTACTATTGATACAATATTTTTAGTACTATTTGCATAAAAGCTTACATTTTAGGTATTAAAAGCTTAGTAGGCAATACTTTTTTATTTAAAAACAAAAAAAGTAGAAAACGTCAGTTCAGTTGACAGATTAGTCAGCAGGCTAAGCCAAATGTTTTTTAAATATTTTGTGTGAAACTTTTTGACTTTTTATGTGTTTCGACAGCTTTTGTGTTTTAAATTAAGAAATAGTAAGAAATGTGCTAATTTGAAGTTAAACAAATTTAAATTTTAAGGCTTTACTGCATTCTTCATCGCGGAATAATGCATTTCTTGAACTGCGGCACTTAGTGAAATTGTGAAATGGAAAAAATTGTTAATTAGTGCAAGTCAAGAATCAAAATTAATTTAAAATTCAAGCAACAGATTTTGTGATTGTTATTTTTAATGTAATATTGAAATGGGTAATAAAACAAACGCGCTAAGTGACACTGTCGATAATGATGAAAACCCGCAAGACCAAGCGGTAGACAAAGACATAGGTGGGTCACCGGAATCGCCTGGCGAGAAAAAGAAGTTGGATGATGCCACCAAATCAGTAAAAAATGAGTCAGAAGGTGAGATTTATGCATTTTTAATTAAAATCAAATCATGTTACCATCGCGGTGCGAGGGTAACGAGAGTTCGCTACTTCTTGTTCTAATATTCATTCGTTGTAGTTTTTATTTTTGCATCAGTGATTTTACCAGTTTTGGTTCTTAACACGTATAGTAAATGTTTTAATTTTTATTTTGTATGTAATTAATATGCATTTGCCAAATTATTAAATATTATTTAATAATATTATTTTTGAGTTTATTATAGAAATGCATGTTTTGCAAAAATAAATATAAACTATTTTAAGCATGTGTTATTCATTATAGTATTTTATCATAAAAATTTTGCGGTCAGTAATTAAAATAACCCTTCTTGTTATTTTTTCT
>NW_024032769.1:0-9361 GCF_002237135.1 Teleopsis dalmanni
GTCGGACAGTTCGTTTACGGCAGCTGTTGAAACCAGTTCACCTCAGTAGTGCGTTGCGAAAAAAACAATGGAAAAAAATATTGAACAAAGAGTTTGCATCAAATTTTGTTTTTCGAACGAAATTTCGTGTGCAGAATCGTTGCGAATGCTACAAAAGGCTTATGGGGAATCAGTTTTATCGAAAACTCAAGTTTATGAGTGGTACAAAGCCTTTCAGGACTGTCGTACGACCGTCGAAGACATGCCGCGTTCTGGACGACCTTCGACCTCTACCACCGACGAAAACATTGAAAAGGCAAAGGAAATCGTGTTCAAAAATCCTCATGTGAGTGTTAGAGAGATAGCACGAGAGCTAGGCATCGGTCGTGAGATGGCTCGTTTGATTTTGGTGGACAATTTGTGTATGCGACGTGTCAACGCCCGGCTTGTTCCGATTCACCTCAATTTGTTCAACATTATCAACGATTTTAAGGCCAAACATTCAATAAATACCATCGAACAGCCACCGTATTCACCTGATCTTGCACCGTGTGACTTTTTCCTGTTTCCCAACCTCAAATTACCACTCAGAGGAACGCGTTTTGAATCCATAGAAGACGTAAAACAGAAATCGCAGAGGGAACTCAAAGCCATACCGGAAAGCGCCTATAAAAAATGTTTTGATGATTGGAAGAAACGTTGGCATTTGTGTACCGCTTCTAATGGAGCATATTTTGAAGGAGATAAAATAAATATTGATGAAGATTAAGAATTTTGCGTTTTATTTAAAATTTCCGGAAACTTTTCGGTCACAATGTATTTAAGACGAATCTTGCTTATTCGTGAGTCTGTTAATAACCGATTGACAGGTTGCCACACGTATTGGATTAGACTACTACATTTATGTGCGTTTTGCATTAACTTACTAAATTATTAAATCTATGGTCTGAGCCTTGTAGTTCATACTAATCAAAGTAACTACTTGAACTGATCTAACAATAGGTATATGTCTTTCTGTCGGAATGAGTGCATTTCCAAATATAAATTATTCTCGATAGCTTTGTGTGAAGAGTATTTAATTTCGGCAAAGCCAAAATTGACTTAATTTTTTGTGTATACATTTTTTTTTGCTTTTAAATTTTTGTTAAAGTAATTTTAATTGTTAAGATGGTGTTGCATATTCAAAAATTAATAACCGAATAAAGATAAATCGCTCTAACACGCTCAAAAATTGGTTACATTGATGCTCCAGTAAACAAAACAAAAACAATTTCCATAAGTCAAAAGTATTTGGCAATGCAAGTCACAGTAGCACAATTTTATATTATTGTACAAAAAACCCATAAATATATTTGCTTATATTAGACATTTGTAATATAACATATGCTATATATTATTCATATGTATAATTAAAAACATTACTTAAAACTGAGAACCACATTTTTTGTATATATGCCAAAAGAAACTGATGTCACATTAAGAGACAGTAGAAAATAACTCTACTTCTCTACAACTCTTTAAGTCTACAATATATCACTCTTAAAAGTTTAACCATTAGGTGTCTATACATAACGTTACGGTTATATACAACCTAATACCTTATAACTGTAGACCTTAGGTACAAAACTTTATTTTATCACTTTTGTGTTTCTTAATAAATTCTCTAAAAATGCTATCTATTAATATTTATAATTATACTATAAATCATTGTAAAGAATAGATGTTAAGAATATCATCACTCAAACACTCAATTTTAAAAAACAAGAATTACAAGTGTGGGCGTGATAGATAGTTAGAATACACCAAAATATTATAGAAATCTTCTTATTAAAAGAACGTGTATATATTTATTTTTGTCTGTAATCATATTATATAAAGGAAGAATTGATTTAAAGCAACCATTGGATACAGTAGAATCTCTCATTATGGTAGCATATAGTAAAAAACGGCACAATTATTATAACATGGTCCAGGGCCCTGTTGCACCAACACTTTTCACTTTTCACTTTGCAAAATTTATGAGTGATTTTTTTTTGCAAAGTAAAAGTGAAAAGCGTTGCACCAAAGACTTAACATAATTTACTTTGCACTTTGCAAATAAAAATTTGACTGCAAAGTCTTTGCTTAAAATGCAAAGCAAAGCGTTGCACCAAAAAATTAGATCACTTTCATTTTGTATTGGTTTTTGAAAGCATTTCGATTCTGTATGTATACTTGTTTTTTGTTTGTTTGATATTTTGATGCTATGAGTACATGATTTATGCATAGTATGTACTTATGAGTTTAATTTTTGTTCAAAATAAAAGTTTTTAAAATAATATTTTATTTTAATAATTTGTATTATTACAATTTGTAATATTTGTATAATTTTAGTACAATTATATGTTATATATTAATACAAAACACAAAATTTTTGTATATGATTTCATTTATTGACATTGAATCGTAGATAAAGAAGTTGTGTATATCCATATATATTGTGTATATCCATTAAAAGCATTTTTATGCTTTTAATTTATTTTGCTGTTTGAAAAGTTATAGAAAAAGAATTTATATGTAAGGAGTATGAGTATGAGTTGTTTTAACAACAATTATATTGAAAAACAAAGTTAACAAATATAATAAGTTACTATCAACGTTAAAATAATATGTTGTCTGTTATCACTAATTTTAGTGAACTATATTATTTTTAATTACATTTCAAAGAAGGTTCAAAAAACGACGCAAGTCCAGGCACTTGTGATTTTTTTTCTATTGTCTTTAGAAATACATTTTTATTATCATAATTAGATACGGATAATTAGATATTTAAAAATGTTACAATGTTAGCTATTATAGGATATTATAGGAGTTTTTTCTTAGTTCATAATTCGGAGAATTTGAACGATAACAGACTTATAATAATAATAAACTGTTCATTATAATAAATAAGTGTTCATGCTTAAACAATAATTCACATAAAATATTTATATTAAATGTATTATAAAGTTTTTTTAGAAACCTAACTCTTTAATTCACAATTTCAAAGTATTGTCCGGCAATATATCCCTTTAATTATTGCAACTAAATTTATTTCAAAAACAGCAATAATATTTGCTTAAACTAATTTTTTATTTCTATTTTTTTAAAACTATTTTTATTTATTTATTAATGATTTTTTTTCCTTTTACGCATTGAAAGAAATCACTTTGCAAAATTTGCAAAGTGAATTAATCATTTGCAGTTTTTTTGAAAAGTTTTGCAGTTTACTTTTGCAAAGCGCAAAGTAAAAAGTGTTGGTGCAACAGAAACTGCAAAGAAAGCAGTTTTTTGTCAAATATTTCACTTTTCTTTTCATTGAAAAGTACTTTGGTGCAACGCTTTGCATTTTTTGAGTGTTTTCAAAACTTTGCATAACTCAATTCTCAAATTAATGCTTTATGTTCTCAATGAGAGAAAAATGCTCAAAAACTCATAAAAATTTGCAAAGTGAAAAGTGAAAAGTGTTGGTGCAACAGGGCCCAGCTCTCTGCAAACGAAGTAAACTAAGTAGAGACGTGTAAAACCAGTATTTTGTAATACTCTTCATACAACCACTCGCAGTATGGAAATTATATATTATGTCTGAATAAATATGTCCATTTACTCATATGACTGATAGGCTAAATAAAAGATTTTGTGAAGGATACCTTGAATTTCTAGTCAAGGTTTATAGTTAAGTATTTTTTATAATTATTAAAACGCATCTTTTAAAAATAGAGTCAATTAATTCATATTTAGATTAAACTGCTAATGTATAATTTAAAGCTACAGATTCATATTCATAAGAAATGAAAAGCGAATTGCTCAAGTTGTGAACAATTTGCTTTTGGAAATTATTACATGATGATCTATACACTCATATGAAGAAGGTTCCACACATACGAGTTGTCGTTTTTGCTTACCTTGGATCGAAACTTTTAATCAAGAATCGCTCAAAAATTTGTTATAATCTGTAAGTATAGTTAAAACGATTTTTATGCATAGATTGTTAATAAAACATGTATCTATCACTACGTTCTCAAAACTAAGGAATAACAGAAATAGTGGGTAAAGTGAGATAGATTATGTTGGGCTTTTAGAATCAATTTTGGTTTGTTGGCATATTGGTTTATCAGTACAAAAAACTTAGTATCATCTAAAAATAGAAAATGCTCTTTAAGAACAGATCTTCTTGAAGAAAGTATAGGAGATCTAACAAGGTGATTTGGAAAATAAGTTATGGCTCTGTCAAATTGTACATATCCATTTACTGTCCACCGGTATAGAGATCAACAACAAATTTACTAATAAATGTGTTTTAAACTATAAATAAAAGCTATGCTGTTAGTCTTCATTATCACGGCTACCGTCCTTCGCGGATGATAAAGGTGCTTTAAATTAACATACTATCAAAATTGCTGGAAAAGTTAAGTATTGAAGTTATCGAGAAGCAATCCAATTTAGAGTAAACTAAATTCACTAAATACGTCTCGAATTCATTAACCCTTCACATTATTCTTCATCTCAGGTCTATTAACTATTTTAGGTTGCTATTTAGGATATGTTAAGAGACGAAAAATATACTTAATTAAAGAAGGAGTATCGTTAAATATCGAGTATAAAAATTAAAAAAAAAATAATATTGAAAAATTATTGCTTTCTATACTTCTCACATAATAATTTATTAATTGTTGGAGATAATATAAAAAAGACTTGTTAGAGGATAGAGGGTATAAGTGTATATATACTTTGGCAAGACCAGTACTAATTTCTTCGCTTACTTTCATTTTACTACGAATACGCTCAACTCTTCTTCAAATTGAAGTAATAAATGTTACTGTTTTGTAAGTTATAATTTTTTTAAAATTAAACATTTCATTAGTATTTACTTGGACAGCTTTAATTATCTAGTATAAAGAGCAATTAGCAATCAATCCAAGAGTCCATCGCTTGACCCAATCCTTCATAGAATTTTTGTAGTGATGATATATACGATACATATGTTTTATTTTATTATATCACCTTCCCAATATATATGAAAATTATAAAAACATTATTGTTTCTCAAAGACAATATCTTTTATGTAATTATAGATACTTTATGTATTGAGGGTAGATCTATAATTTTTCTTTGTTTTTAGAAGGCTATAGTCATTATTTTGACTTTACGAAACAAATTTCAACTATGAAGTATATTAAATACTTTATTATGTATAATCAGTTTCCATTAATTCTATTAAATACTTTTTATTGTACAATCAGTTTCCACAAAATTATTTCAAAATAAATAAATAAACACTATTATAATACTAAAACGTATATACAAACTCTATTAATCGAAGAGCACGCTGAGTAGGTCATGCTAATCATTTCATATTGCGACTAATGTTTAGATTATTTCATTTTATTCAATTTAAAAAATTAGATATTATGTCTGAGTGAGTGGTAAGTGCATAATTGATATTGAATTGCTTCGCAAACATTTATCTAAATGCTCAATTAAATTCTTTATATCACAAAAAGTAGCTTTTGCTGTAAACAGATATTTACTGTAGAGTAACTGAAGATGCAACTGGAATGAAAACGTAAACATATTAGCGCAGTGATATTTGATGATTGTCAACAAAAATTACATTATTGAAATTAGTGAGTTCGTATATGTATTATAAAATACTCGTATTCTATTAGGTTACGTTGATTATGACGTACAGACAAGTTGCCTTTCCCTTGATAAACGCAATAACTCATACGAATCAAATAATTATTGTAATTGCTTTCTTTTTATATATAATTTCAAGTTACTGAACACTAAACGCGATTCGTCACTAAAAAGAAAGTTCGCCACTTTAATGTGAAGTTGATTTTACCACTTCTATTTAATTGTTCGATTTCGTACAGATACATATAAGCATACCCACAACCAAATCGATTCGCATGCATACATTTTAATTAGATACATTTAATTGGCTTCCATTGTATCTGCACGAACATTCTTGAAATTGATTTCTGAGTTACACTTTAATCTCAACTGACAAGGTTTAAACGCTTGCTTAAAGCACATGGGCGCATTGGCGCATTGGTCTTAAGTGTTTACAAATGATTAAAATTTAATTTGCAATTTTGCAAATCACTACTCTCATTAGATGTGGTATTGTAACTATGTAAAGGTTAAGAGTTGAAGGGATGTGTATAGGTGCAGACATGAAGGTCTTCAACAGCAGCATTAATTGCAGAATAAATGCGGTTTTGATGGTGCATAAAGTCTTAAACTCACAAAAAGTCATTAAAATTTAGAAGAAAAATGATCATTCGATTAAATCTAGCTACCCGCACACTCTTCACACACATAGATTGCATTAAGACATCATTAGGTACTCTCTATGCATGAGTGAAAAACAAAAAAATTTATAAATATTATTAAAAAGAGAATATTCTCTACTGATTATTCCAATTTTTTGTATATGGTTATTAATTTAATAATATGTTTTTATTAATTTAAACACTAACTATAAACATATATATTATAATATGTAGGGTGCTTTTTTAAGAGTTTTTGAGAGTTTTTAAAAGTTTAAATATTCCATTTTTGAAACGAATATCTACTGGAGACGAGAAATGCGTTATATATAAAAATTTTAAACGTAATAAATCATGGAGTTAAAAAGATTAACAGATTCGAAGAACACTTCGAAAGCCGATATTCATTAAAATAAAGGTGTTGTTAATTGTTTAGTAGGGCTTTAAAGGAATCGTTTTAAACATACAACACAACGAACAATTCTGAAGTCCAGCATCATCAGTTGAATTAATTAAAAAATACACTGAAATAGAAAATATAAAAAGTTATAAATAGAAAAGGTGAAGTGTTTCACCAAGTCTATATGAAATCCCATACAAGACGATTTGTTAACTCGTCAAAAGTTTTTATAGCTTGAATAGGATATGAAGCCATACTCACCATATTCTCCAGATCTTGAATCTTCTGATTATTATTTATACCGGTCTTTAAAAATTGTCAAAAACGGTAAAACCTTTGCTTTAAATAAAGATACCTTTGTTAATATTTCAACAAAAATGCTTTACCAACCAACGTTAAATTACACAACCTGGAAAGCCTCTCCATGACTTACTTTAATAAATCGTTAATATCTTTAATAATATAAGATGCATAGTGGCACAATCAAAATCAAAATGAAACTTTGTCCCAATCATAAAAACCATTGACAATGATATTCCGATTTTAGTTGTTTTTAAATAAGTATGGTCTATTAATGCCAATACTGCATTAAATATACCAAATATTGCGTGGCCAGAGTACAAACATCGAACTTGGATATTCTTTATTTCAATTGTGACACATTTTGTTATTCATAACGCTACTGAGATAAAAAATCAGACGCACAACCTCATGGTGTAGCATCTGGTAACTCGTTTTTGCAGAACCTTTATGCATTCATAAATGATTTATAAAACCTACTTGGATAAGATCTGTTTATCATGGTTTGCCACATATCAATTTATAATAAAAACGAAATTATTTTACATTTATTGTGATCATGACTATCCCCTTCTAATATTGCCCATATAGATCAAATCCCTTAGCTTCACTCACACATGTTGTCAATGCTGAACTAAGTAATATCCATTGCATATATGTCCATTGCACTAACAAGTAAAATATATCAGCAGTGCGATTACTTATTTAATATTTTTCTAGTGTATAATCTAAGTCTTAAATATTTAAATGATAATGTAGTCCAAGGCACTGACTTTACTGAAAACCAAATTAAAATATCTATGACGTTAGATACTAATTCAGTATTCCTTATTAATAATTATTTATTTTGAGAATATTAAATATTTATAATATGTTTAGTATATTAAGTATTACATCTCTGATATTTACTACATCACGTGATAGACATCACGATCAATTTAATTACTTTCTATACTATACTCGTATAAGTAATTAGGGTATAACAATTTATGATTCTAATAAAAAATTTATACTTTTGATAGATGCAATAGTAGAATATCATCATTATTTTAAAATTTATATTTTCTAGGGGACTTTTTTTTATTTATCCGATTTATGACTTAAGTCGAAATTTTTGTTATTTGATTTCGCATCTTCTTGTCAATTTTTAAAACAAGCTTTTGACACACTTTCAAAATACAAGCAAATACTTGATTCACAATACTTTTATAATATTATTAAAAAAGATTTAAAAAGAAGTTTAAAAACCGGAAATTGTTTAAATTGATAAAGCATAGATAAACTTCCTTGTATGCAGTTTAAGAGGCTTAAACAGTAAAAAGATTTATAACTTTATTAATTAAAAATATTAAAATTAGAAAAAATCGTGAACAAAATTGTAGGTCATACATGTGTAGTACATTAGCTGTAATAGGGTATTGAGTATAGTAATAAATATTAATAACAATAATAATGATGGGTATTAAATATTGGAGTAAAAGTTTTCATACAATAAAAACAATAATTTGGAAACAGTAAATTTTTTAGCAATTATATTTACAAATACAAGGGCATCAAGGGTTTAAGCTGATAATTAGTTTTTGATCTCCATACGTATTTAGACCGATGGTTCCTAACCTATTTTTGAACAAGAAAAACTGTGATATTTTTGTTATTAGTAGGGAACACAAAGTTTAAAAATAATAAACTGTATGATTATTTTAATAGGCTTTATAAGAAATTTCAACACATTCGTTTAAATAAACAACATCTTCGTATATAACATATAATAATAATATAACAGAAATAAAAAAAAATTAGTTGTGAAAAATTGTCAATGTGATCTTTGAGCTTGAATTGCCTTTACAAGCTGTGAAATCCTGGATCTGATGTTTGTGTTATTTTAACATTTATATTTTCTAGGGGACTTTTTTTATTTATCCGCTTCACGACTTAAGTCGAAATTTACACGCATTGCAGTACTTGCACTTAATCGATGTCGAGACTTTTTCTTAATAACAAGTAAAGCAGAAAATTCTTGTTCATATAAAAAGGACGTGGAGAAGAGTTTCAGATATTGCAAAACTCCTCAAAAAACCAAAACATCTCAAGAGAGACAGATTCAAACATTTCTTTGCAGTTTCTATAATTTGATAATTCAATCGTTTTTTCTTCGTTTTCAGCAGCAAATATCTCAACATTAATGCCAAAAGGATTACTACCTTTTTTGTGCAGATGACATTGTACTTGCGAATAACGCTAAATACGTACAGAAAATAACCTTTCGCTTAGAATCTTATGAATATGGAAGGCAATTTATATAAGTCGATGATCATGATTTCTTGAAAAATCAAAGAAGAATAAGCCTAAGCATTTTATATTCAAAAGAAAAGGTATATAAATTATA
>NW_024032770.1:0-9358 GCF_002237135.1 Teleopsis dalmanni
AGCGAGCTGTCAGAGAGCAAGTATGTATTCCTACGCATCGATCGCGTTCCGACACCCTTAGAACAACTTTACGAGGGCCCTTATTAGATTATTTATTATTATGAAATTTAAATCAATAAAACAAATCCATAAAGAAAATGTGTGAATTTTATGTTAAATTGAGTGTCAAATTTGATCAAGTGAATATTTTTTTATACAATATTAAATTTAACCGACACGAGCACCTCTCAATATGGTAAATGCAACAAAAATTTTTTAAATCGTGAATAACAGTAAATAGCAATGCAAAAAATTTACAATATTTTTTCAATGTTACAACAAAACTTTATAGACAATGTACGGTAATTATGCGTACTCGTTCTCGTATTCGTACAACAGAAATTATTTTCAAATAATTCCTTATCCTTATGCAAATCATGCAAAATTGTTATATTATTCTGTTTAATGAATTATTATTATTAAGACATATTGAATTAATTGCTGCAAGTTAATTGCTACACTCATTAAATTTGATGAATGTTACCAATATATGAATAAGCTACAATTCAGTTTGAGCAATGAAGCGTAAACGAAACATTGGACCACTAATTTTAAACAGCAAAAAACACAAGTGCAAAAAAAGATTTAATGAAATAAGTGTTATTTAACACTTACTTTGTGCTCAATGGTCGTTTGTAGATTCTTATCCAAATGCACCTTTATAATTTGGGTGCCATCAAATTTGGCACGAATACGTTTGCCTACGATCTCTGCTGGAAACACTAAATCTTCTAAAATAAAATACACAGCAGTTAAACTACGCGAACGGATTATTGCACCGTCTTGTTTTTACGAAAACTTTGTAGTTACTCGTTCACTATCTAAGTCTTTACGGTGCTGATATAACTCTTCCTCTTCAAGTGGTCCTTGCAAACCCTTATGAAATATATTTCTCATCCACCAGAAACTCCATCTCGAAAATATATTAGCGGTTGAGTAGGGATTCTTTGGGCGTTCAATTTTTCTTCTAGTCCGATTGATGTTAAATTTCTTTATTTACAGTTACGTTTGATTATGATAAACCAAAAATGTAGTAATAAATTCGAAGTTCAAGAAATGAAGATAACCGACACGAGCACCACTCAATATGGTAAATGCAACAAAAATTTTTTAAATCGTGAATAACAGTAAATAGCAATGCAAAAAATTTACAATACTTTTTCAATGTTACAACAAAACTTTATAGACAATGTACGGTAATTACGCGTACTCGTTCTCGTATTCGTACAACAGAAATTATTTTCAAATAATTCCTTATCCTTATGCAAATGATGCAAAATTGTTATATTATTCTGTTTAATGAATTATTATTATTTAGACATATTGAATTAATTTGACTGCAAGTTATTGCTGCCAAGTTAATGCTAGACTCATAAAATTGATGAATGTTACCAATATATGAAGCGTAAACGAAACATTGGACCACTAATTTTAAACAGCAAAAAACACAAGTGCAAAAAAAGATTTAATGAAATAAGTGTTATTTAACACTTACTTTGTGCTCAATGGTCGTTTGTAGATTCTTATCCAAATGCACCTTTATAATTTGGGTGCCATCCAATTTGCCACAAATACATTTGCCTACGATCTCTGCTGGAAACACTAAATCTTCTAAAATAAAATACACAGCAGTTAAACTACGCGAACGGATTATTGCACCGTCTTGTTTTTACGAAAACTTTGTAATTAATCGTTCACTATCTAAGTATTTACGATGGATATAACTCTTCCTCTTCAAGTGGTCCTTGCAAACCCATATGAAATATTTTTCTCATCCACCAGAAACTCCATCTCGAAAATATATTAGCGGTTGAGTAGGGATTCTTTGGGCGTTCAATTTTTCTTCTAGTCCGATTCATGTTAAATTTCTTTATTTACAGTTACGTTTGGTTATGATAAACCAAAAATGTAGTAATAAATTCGAAGTTCAAGAAATGAAGATAACCGACACGAGCACCACTCAATATGATAAATGCAACAAAAATTTTTTAAATCGTGAATAACAGTAAATAGCAATGCAAAAAATTTACAATATTTTTTCAATGTTATAACAAAACTTTATAGACAATGTACGGTAAAATTACGCGTACTCGTTCTCGTATTCGTACAACAGAAATTATTTTCAAATAATTCCTTATGCAAATCATGCAAAATTGTTATATTATTCTGTTTAATGAATTATTATTATATAGACATATTGAATTAATTGCTGCAAGTTAATTGCTAGACTCATTAAATTTGATGAATGTTACCAATATATGAAGCGTAAACGAAACATTGGACCACTAATTTTAAACAGCAAAAAACACAAGTGCAAAAAAGATTTAATGAAATAAGTGTTATTTAACACTTACTTTGTGCTCAATGGTCGTTTGTAGATTCTTATCCAAATGCACCTTTATAATTTGGGTGCCATCCAATTTGGCACAAATACGTTTGCCTACGATCTCTGCTGGAAACACTAAATCTTCTAAAATAAAATACACAGCAGTTAAACTACGCGAACGGATTATTGCACCGTCTTGTTTTTACGAAAACTTTGTAGTTACTCGTTCACTATCTAAGTCTTTACGGTGCTGATATAACTCTTCCTCTTCAAGTGGTCCTTGCAAACCCTTATGAAATATTTTTCTCATCCACCAGAAACTCCATCTCGAAAATATATTAGCGGTTGAGTAGGGATTCTTTGGGCGTTCAATTTTTCTTCTAGTCCGATTCATGTTAAATTTCTTTATTTACAGTTACGTTTGGTTATGATAAACCAAAAATGTAGTAATAAATTCGAAGTTCAAGAAATGAAGATAACCGACACGAGCACCACTCAATATGGTAAATGCAACAAAAATTTTTTAAATCGTGAATAACAGTAAATAGCAATGCAAAAAATTTACAATATTTTTTCAATGTTATAACAAAACTTTATAGACAATGTACGGTAAAATTACGCGTACTCGTTCTCGTATTCGTACAACAGAAATTATTTTCAAATAATTCCTTATGCAAATCATGCAAAATTGTTATATTATTCTGTTTAATGAATTATTATTATATAGACATATTGAATTAATTGCTGCAAGTTAATTGCTAGACTCATTAAATTTGATGAATGTTACCAATATATGAAGCGTAAACGAAACATTGGACCACTAATTTTAAACAGCAAAAAACACAAGTGCAAAAAAGATTTAATGAAATAAGTGTTATTTAACACTTACTTTGTGCTCAATGGTCGTTTGTAGATTCTTATCCAAATGCACCTTTATATATAATTTGGGTGCCATCCAATTTGGCACGAATACGTTTGCCTACGATCTCTGCTGAAAACACTAAATCTTCTAAAATAAAATACACAGCAGTTAAACTACGCGAACGGATTATTGCACCGTCTTGTTTTTACGAAAACTTTGTAGTTACTCGTTCACTATCTAAGTCTTTACGGTGCTGATATAACTCTTCCTCTTCAAGTGGTCCTTGCAAACCCTTATGAAATATATTTCTCATCCACCAGAAACTCCATCTCGAAAATATATTAGCGGTTGAGTAGGGATTCTTTGGGCGTTCAATTTTTCTTCTAGTCCGATTGATGTTAAATTTCTTTATTTACAGTTACGTTTGATTATGATAAACCAAAAATGTAGTAATAAATTCGAAGTTCAAGAAATGAAGATAACCGACACGAGCACCACTCAAATATGGTAAATGCAACAAAAATTTCTTAAATCGTGAATAACAGTAAATAACAATGCAAAAAATTTACAATATTTTTTCAATGTTACAACAAAACTTTATAGACAATGTACGGTAATTATGCGTACTCGTTCTCGTATTCGTACAACAGAAATTATTTTCAAATAATTCCTTATCCTTATGCAAATCATGCAAAATTGTTATATTATTCTGTTTAATGAATTATTATTATTAAGACATATTGAATTAATTGCTGCAAGTTAATTGCTACACTCATTAAATTTGATGAATGTTACCAATATATGAATAAGCTACAATTCAGTTTGAGCAATGAAGCGTAAACGAAACATTGGACCACTAATTTTAAACAGCAAAAAACACAAGCGCAAAAAAAGATTTAATGAAATAAGTGTTATTTAACACTTACTTTGTGCTCAATGGTCGTTTGTAGATTCTTATCCAAATGCACCTTTATATATAATTTGGGTGCCATCCAATTTGGCACGAATACGTTTGCCTACGATCTCTGCTGGAAACACTAAATCTTCTAAAATAAAATACACAGCAGTTAAACTACGCGAACGGATTATTGCACCGTCTTGTTTTTACGAAAACTTTGTAGTTACTCGTTCACTATCTAAGTCTTTACGGTGCTGATATAAGTCTTCCTCTTCAAGTGGTCCTTGCAAACCCTTATGAAATATTTTTCTCATCCACCAGAAACTCCATCTCGAAAATATATTAGCGGTTGAGTAGGGATTCTTTGGGCGTTCAATTTTTCTTCTAGTCCGATTCATGTTAAATTTCTTTATTTACAGTTACGTTTGATTATGATAAACCAAAAATGTAGTAATAAATTCGAAGTTCAAGAAATGAAGATAACCGACACGAGCACCACTCAATATGGTAAATGCAACAAAAATTTTTTAAATCGTGAATAACAGTAAATAGCAATGCAAAAAATTTACAACACTTTTTCAATGTTACAACAAAACTTTATAGACAATGTACGATAATCACGCGTACTCGTTCTCGTATTCGTACAACAGAAATTATTTTCAAATAATTCCTTATGCAAATCATGCAAAATTGTTATATTATTCTGTTTAATGAATTATTATTATTTAGACATATTGAATTAATTGCTGCAAGTTAATTGCTAGACTCATTAAATTTGATGAATGTTACCAATATATGAATGAGCTACAATTCAGTTTGAGCAATGAAGCGTAAACGAAACATTGGACCACTAATTTTAAACAGCAAAAACCACAAGTGCAAAAAAAGATTTAATGAAATAAGTGTTATTTAACACTTACTTTGTGCTCAATGGTCGTTTGTAGATTCTTATCCAAATGCACCTTTATAATTTGGGTGCCATCCAATTTGGCACGAATACGTTTGCCTACGATCTCTGCTGGAAACACTAAATCTTCTAAAATAAAATACACAGCAGTTAAACTACGCGAACGGATTATTGCACCGTCTTGTTTTTACGAAAACTTTGTAGTTACTCGTTCACTATCTAAGTCTTTACGGTGCTGATATAAGTCTTCCTCTTCAAGTGGTCCTTGCAAACCCTTATGAAATATTTTTTTCATCCACCAGAAACTCCATCTCGAAAATATATTAGCGGTTGAGTAGGGATTCTTTGGGCGTTCAATTTTTCTTCTAGTCCGATTCGATGTTAAATTTCTTTATTTACAGTTACGTTTGATTATGATAAACCAAAAATGTAGTAATAAATTCGAAGTTCAAGAAATGAAGAATAACCGACACGAGCACCACTCAATATGGTAAATGCAACAAAAATTTTTTAAATCGTGAATAACAGTAAATAGCAATGCAAAAAATTTACAATATTTTTTCAATGTTACAACAAAACTTTATAGACAATGTACGGTAATTATGCGTACTCGTTCTCGTATTCGTACAACAGAAATTATTTTCAAATAATTCCTTATCCTTATGCAAATCATGCAAAATTGTTATATTATTCTGTTTAATGAATTATTATTATTAAGACATATTGAATTAATTGCTGCAAGTTAATTGCTACACTCATTAAATTTGATGAATGTTACCAATATATGAATAAGCTACAATTCAGTTTGAGCAATGAAGCGTAAACGAAACATTGGACCACTAATTTTAAACAGCAAAAAACACAAGTGCAAAAAAAGATTTAATGAAATAAGTGTTATTTAACACTTACTTTGTGCTCAATGGTCGTTTGTAGATTCTTATCCAAATGCACCTTTATAATTTGGGTGCCATCCAATTTGGCACGAATACGTTTGCCTACGATCTCTGCTGGAAACACTAAATCTTCTAAAATAAAATACACAGCAGTTAAACTACGCGAACGGATTATTGCACCGTCTTGTTTTTACGAAAACTTTGTAGTTACTCGTTCACTATCTAAGTCTTTACGGTGCTGATATAACTCTTCCTCTTCAAGTGGTCCTTGCAAACCCTTATGAAATATTTTTCTCATCCACCAGAAACTCCATCTCGAAAATATATTAGCGGTTGAGTAGGGATTCTTTGGGCGTTCAATTTTTCTTCTAGTCCGATTGATGTTAAATTTCTTTATTTACAGTTACGTTTGATTATGATAAACCAAAAATGTAGTAATAAATTCGAAGTTCAAGAAATGAAGATAACCGACACGAGCACCACTCAATATGGTGAATGCAACAAAAATTTTTTAAATCGTGAATAACAGTAAATAGCAATGCAAAAAATTTACAATATTTTTTCAATGTTACAACAAAACTTTATAGACAATGTACGGTAATTATGCGTACTCGTTCTCGTATTCGTACAACAGAAATTATTTTCAAATAATTCCTTATCCTTATGCAAATCATGCAAAATTGTTATATTATTCTGTTTAATGAATTATTATTATTAAGACATATTGAATTAATTGCTGCAAGTTAATTGCTACACTCATTAAATTTGATGAATGTTACCAATATATGAATAAGCTACAATTCAGTTTGAGCAATGAAGCGTAAACGAAACATTGGACCACTAATTTTAAACAGCAAAAAACACAAGCGCAAAAAAAGATTTAATGAAATAAGTGTTATTTAACACTTACTTTGTGCTCAATGGTCGTTTGTAGATTCTTATCCAAATGCACCTTTATATATAATTTGGGTGCCATCCAATTTGGCACGAATACGTTTGCCTACGATCTCTGCTGAAAACACTAAATCTTCTAAAATAAAATACACAGCAGTTAAACTACGCGAACGGATTATTGCACCGTCTTGTTTTTACGAAAACTTTGTAGTTACTCGTTCACTATCTAAGTCTTTACGGTGCTGATATAACTCTTCCTCTTCAAGTGGTCCTTGCAAACCCTTATGAAATATTTTTCTCATCCACCAGAAACTCCATCTCGAAAATATATTAGCGGTTGAGTAGGGATTCTTTGGGCGTTCAATTTTTCTTCTAGTCCGATTGATGTTAAATTTCTTTATTTACAGTTACGTTTGATTATGATAAACCAAAAATGTAGTAATAAATTCGAAGTTCAAGAAATGAAGATAACCGACACGAGCACCACTCAATATGGTAAATGCAACAAAAATTTTTTAAATCGTGAATAACAGTAAATAGCAATGCAAAAAATTTACAACACTTTTTCAATGTTACAAAAAAACTTTATAGACAATGTACGGTAATTACGCGTATCGTTCTCGTATTCGTACAACAGAAAATAAATTATTATTTTCAAATAATTATTATTATTTTATTTTCAAATAATTCCTTATGCAAATCATGCAAAATTGTTATATTATTCTGTTTAATGAATTATTATTATTTAGACATATTAAATTAAGAGAATGTTTTTATTTAATTTGTATGTTTCGTATTTTTTTTCATAGTAATGAAAAATTTTTATTGTGATCAGAATAAAAAAAACACTAAACAAAATAGATAATAAAAAAAATAATTACTAAAGCTTTTAAGCACGTGTGCAAATGTAAACAAAAGAAACTTTTAATAGATGTTAATGATTGGGTTTAATAAAACTAAAAACTTTTTTTAAATGTAATATGCTCTTTAAACATTCTGCACATATATACAGTTTGTCAACATTGTGTTTGCAAAACGAAAAAATGTTACAAATGTTTATTAAATGCTCAATAAAAACGATTTAATTTTGAAATAAAAAAAAAAATTAAAATGTTTACAAATAAATTAAACATTTTTCTTCATATTAAACTAAAAATTATTCAAAAGTATCATTAAAACAATAAAATAATTCACAAAAACAAAAATAACACCAAATTTGTTGTGTCAACATTGTGTTTGCAATTTTGCAATTTCTTATTTTTAACGGGACAGAATACCGTTAGATGTGTCTGGGTTTTTTCGTTTGTTATGATATTCTGCAAAAACTGTTCAGTTTCTTTGTTATTTAATAAAATAGAGTGTTTTAAGTGAAGGAATAACTAAAACGCACGTGATTAAATATGACATGTAAAAGAACAAATGCAAATAATATTAAGTTAGTATGTTATAATTTCTACCTCGGTAAATCTGCTAAGTAATAAAGTCTAATGTTTAATATTAGGTTTAGAACAATTTATAATATCATAAACAGAGCAGAAAATGAGGATTGCATTAGTTTAAAACCAGCAGGCCACCGTATTAAACCATTGTCTGATCGCCATATAAGAAGAGTATTGCAAATAATTGATAAAAATCCTTGAATTCCCTTACGATCATTGGCATTAGGTCTGGAAAAGTTATTTAATATTGTTGTTAGTCACAAGGCAATAAGAAAAGTGCTATTACAAAACATTTATTCTTCGAAAGTTCCACGTAATACACCGTTGTTATCTGTTAAAAAAATTGAAAAACGATTTCAGTTTGTTAGCGCACATTTAAGATATGATTCAAAGTACTAAGATGATGTGATTTTCTGGGACGAAGTGAAAATCAAGCTTTCTTCTAATGCAGGACCCACACAAACATGGTAATAAAGCATAAAATTCCAGAAAATCACACCATCTTAGTACTCTGAAGCATATCTTAAATGTGCGCTAACAAACTGAAATCGTTTTTCAATTTTTTAAACAGATAACAACGGTGTATTACGTGGAACTTTCGAAGAATAAATGTTTTGTAATAGCACTTTTCTTATTGCCTTGTGACTAACAACAATATTAAATAACTTTTCCAGACCTAATGCCAATGATCGTAAGGGAATTCAAGGATTTTTATCAATTATTTGCAATACTCTTCTTATATGGCGATCAGACAATGGTTTAATACGGTGGCCTGCTGGTTTTAAACTAATGCAATCCTCATTTTCTGCTCTGTTTATGATATTATAAATTGTTCTAAACCTAATATTAAACATTAGACTTTATTACTTAGCAGATTTACCGAGGTAGAAATTATAACATACTAACTTAATATTATTTGCATTTGTTCTTTTACATGTCATATTTAATCACGTGCGTTTTAGTTATTCCTTCACTTAAAACACTCTATTTTATTAAATAACAAAGAAACTGAACAGTTTTTGCAGAATATCATAACAAACGAAAAAACCCAGACACATCTAACGGTATTCTGTCCCGTTAAAAATAAGAAATTGCAAAAT
>NW_024032771.1:0-9358 GCF_002237135.1 Teleopsis dalmanni
TTATAATATAGAACTGAAATAACTGCTTTCAGGAAATAACCTGTGATAAGCGGGCAACTTAAGCCTATACTTTCTCCAGAACTTTAACTCTCCGACTTATTTAAATTACTGCAAGTAAAAATTTATAATGATGGATGTAAACAAAAAGGCACTACTTCCCTCATGCCGAAAACTTCTCTCGTTTGCAAGGTTAGGGATTTTTGATAACTATCTTAGTATTTATATGAATTTAAAAATTAAATTATATCTAATGTAAAATAGTTCAACATATTTATCGGATATTTGAGCTACAAGAGATTCTTATCTTCGTTACCATATTTGTTGCTAAGAGTAGTACTGCCTCTGGCTAGTTAACGGATTCTACAATTTATAACAATTTAGAAGTGTCTTGAAATCTATATTATATGGAACAATATATCTTTAAGACAGAAGCAGTACAACGACCTTAGCCGTAACATCACTCTGTTCTTATAAGTGATATCAAATCACTTTTTAATTTTAACATTATTTCTTCTTTTATCCTTTTTCCTTATTTATTTTAAATACCCGAAATAAAATAATAAAACACTTTCACAGAAAATGAATAAAACACAAGTCAAGTACGACTTTGAAAACGTTGCCACTGACAAATTTGACTGGGCCCAAGTTAAACCCTTGGTATTGTCAAAAAAAAATATTAACGAATAATCAAGTTTTAAAATATTTCCAGAAATATCACTGATGATGGGTTTTTAGCAAACTTGAAACAGTTGTATAGTCAGCGAAAAATTTAATTAAAAATAAAATTTTTTTTTGTTGTAATTCAGTATTGTTCAAAATATCTTTTCATAAAAACAATAGTTTCAATTAAGATAATATTTTCCTTTCTCATAACTGTTGTTCAAATCAGAAAATTTTATATTAATTTTATATTTATAGATAAAAAAATATATGTATTATATTATATAGAGAGTTTTAATAAATGTTTAAGATGTTTTAAATTTTGTTTTATGATTCGTTTGAGGGATTGGAGTAAATGTATTTTATAAGAAAATTTTCTTTCACCGGTAAAAGGTGCTCTAAAAGCGGTTTGATTTTTTACTGCACACCTTTTTAGTACTTAGAAAAGCAATTATTTTCACATGGAACTTTGGTTTATATTTGAGTAATAAAAAATCATGCGTAAGCATATGACAGAATCATTGGAAATTATTTTGAAAGAAGTGACACCATCGATTACGAGACCGGAATGCTGTCGCCAAATTTTAAGTACTTCCATGAAAGTAAAATTGCCCAACAGATTTGCAACAATGGTTTTGAGTAACCAAAACCATTTTACAATGTAAAATAATTTCTCTTCATTTTTCCACTGAGCTTTATTCTTAGAAAAATTTGGGCCAAAGGTCACGTACATACAAGTGATTTCATTCAGTATTTTAAGAAATTATTTTCATTTCGTAATTTTTTCTCTTTTTTACTTTGGTGTATGTGTGATTCCCGGGCGCTGGCTGTCGCAGTTGGCTGTGGTCCTTGCATGGCTGGATACAAATACTTATCTCATTAATAAACACCAATCGATTGGCACATGTCGCACACACCACTTGTTCCAGATAATTTCTCAGCTTTGTTGTTTGTAGCTTTAAATCTTTCGATGTGAGTTTTTCTATTATTGTCAAAGTAATCACTTTCCCACATTTGTTACATCCATCCAGTAAGCTTTGTTCATCGTGCTCATTTAAGTATGGTTCGGTTTTGTTGTTAGTTTTTTTTGTTTATATTTTTTGTAGTTTATAGTTTTTTTTTTTATCTTATGGATACGAATTTGTTTTATGTGTGATGGGAGGCGAGATTTCAGGCGCCATTTTTTGTCATAAAAAATGTGCATGCTTTATTGTTTGTAGTATCTGAGAACGTTATGCTATTTCCTTCTGGTATGCGGCGATAGTGCGTGGATGTAACTGAAGCTTGGAAAATTTTAATTCTTATTGTATTTGTTGTATTCCAAAGCACACTTGTGCAGTAATAACATTATTTGTACAAACCATGTAAGTATTTTTTATGGTACATAATTTTTTCAGGAATTTATTTGGAAAGTATATATTTGAAATACTTTTTTGCAAACTTATTTGTTTGAAACAAATACGATTTTAATAAATTTAGGTTGACCTTCAGAATTTTGATAGTTAAATGTGTGACCAGAGTCAATATTTCAATAGGCAGATTCAACGACGCAAAGAGTCTGTCTGTTTTTATTTAAATTTAATGTGAGAAATCCGTAGTTTATATAGTTTAGTTTATATGTCAAAGTGCTGACATTTTGTAGCAGATAAATGAATTTTATTAATATTTGAAAAATATAAAATAACAAGGAAAAGTAAAAAAGTTAAATAAAAAATGGAACAAATATTGGACATATACTTATTTTTTAATTTTATATTATTGAATAATTATTATAATTTTTATGATGTGCTTTCAATTTATAGTTAATTTTATTTTAGAAAAAAATTTTGACACGATTACGATTTCACACCACGACGATTAGAAAAGAGATTTGATATGGTCAATTATTTTATATAACTTTATGCTGCATTATATGTCGATATAGCACAATTTCGAGATATCAAGATCAAAAGATTTGAATTTTTTACATTATATAGTAAAATAATATACTAATGCAAGTAGTTATTAGTAAAATAATTTTAATAATAAAAATTACGTATGACATCAATCGTAAACTGGTATATACACAACCTACGCCATGAAACTTATCAACAGTTTCCTAAATAACACAGATTTTAAAATTATTCGAAAGTCTTCTACAAATAGAAAATGTGTGTTATATAAGACTATCACAGGATTTCTCCTTATTGCCATAATTATACAATTTACATACAATTGACTCTTCAGTTGAAGATCGAAACACATTATCTTTATTTGCTGATGGCACATGCATCATGCGCCATGATGAAAACTCCGATTTTACCACAAACAATTGCACATAGATGAGATAAAGTCATATTTTAACAAGTGGAAAATTAAAATCAATACCGAAAAAACTATAAGTATGGCTTATGGTTTTAAGCCATATTTATCGCCGGGAAAATATTCAATGGCCAAGAAAACTGTTGAGCTCAAAGTTAAACATCTTGTACTACGTTTTGAGCAAAAAATCTTTATGAAACGAGCATATAAAATAAAAGTGGATACATGTTATTTGAAATTCTGTATGTACAAAATTCACATTTGCATAAAGACTTGAGAGTTTATAGTATTAAAATATATATTTATTTATATATATATTTGGAATAGATTTTTGAATCTTTTCAATACTGTGAATAGTCAACAGAATGCAAAGTTAAACTCATTAAAGACTACGACTTCTTTTTAGACAGACAAATATGTTGTATTTTAATCCAATAAAAATTTTTTAATCAATATTTCAATTAAACTTACTAGTGGATTACCGGATTAATCACCTTTAAAAAATCAATGGTTAAACAAAAATACTAGAATGTTAACCGAAACAAAACAAAAGACGACATCTGGTGTGGATCACATACTTCTTATTGGTGGATTTTACTAAATTTTCAACTTTAAAGCCCGATGTCTCAAAAACTTAAGTGTATTGCACTGCAGCGTTATAGAAAATATTTGCTCAAAATAGATGTCTTTACTAAAATCAGTTGCCAAATAGGCGTAATCGTGAAATTGGAACCATTCTAAAACGTTTTTAAGTAAAACTGCAGTCTATTTTATTATGATTGTATGAAACATTTTATGACTTCATATAAACCAAAGGGATTAAAATGTTTTCTTTATAAAATATGCATAAAATATTAATATATAAACATTTTGTACGCGTAGACTTCTGACATTCCTAATATTTATGTGCCATCAACCGTTTGATTCACTAGCTCGTAAAAAATTTTAAAGGCCTACCTGCTACCATCATTAGTAATTTTTTAAAAAAGCATAGTTAAAAGTTGGCTATTAAATATTTTGGACAATGTCAATAAAATCCTATAGATACACGTGTTATTCTCACAAAAGGTTTATTATACTATTTTCAGTGCATAAGTACTGAAAAATGGAATTAAGTATATCATATATTGTATACCGCATACAATATTGGTGGGACTATATACACTTTATCATCTTGTACAGCACAGTCAATTTAGTTCCTCTTTTATGAGCTTATTGTCCTGCCGTTCACTGATATGAAAAATACATTTTAAAGCTCATCTGTCAAACAAAGTCACTTACCAATACATCCTCTTAAATAGTTTCCCATTGCTTTTGTATTGTTGTGCGCTGTTAAATCCTTTAGTTACCTTTTTCTGTATATCGCTGAGTATTAGATACTGTTAGCGAAGTATGCGTATATATAGGAATTGTATGTTGAAACATACAAAACTCAAAACATTTCTAAAATTATTAGATTTTTGAGAAATATTTTTCAGGCTTGAAATTTCAATGTGGTTATTTAGTTTGAAGCAAACGGAATGAATATTGATTTTTATATAGTTTATCTTAACTAAAGAAATAAATAAATTTCGTCACATTTTTATTACTAATCCGCAATGGGGTCCTTAAAACGGTTTGTAACTAGTTTTCAAGTGTAACGACATATTCAGATAGCAGTTAAATAAATAAAGAGATAAGAAAGCCTCAAATGTAGAACTAATTGTTCTGATTTTTTGTTGTTATGAGAAAGAATTAATAATTAACAATAATTAATAATTTTTTTTTAATTAATTATTAATTAATCTAATGATTATTCTATTATTCTAATTTATGATATAAATATTAATAATAAATATATTCTAATGATATTAAATAATAATAAAAATAATAATAATAATAAAATAATAATAATATAATAATAATAATAATATAATTAATAGAAGAATTAATAATTAATCTGGTTTTAATATTATATTAAAAATAAACAGTATTTCTGATATCAAAATCTATGTAAGTGCTAGTAGTGTTGTTCCTACTTAGGGACATTGTCGTAGAAGAGTGGCACCAAAATACAAAACTCCAAATTTTGCAAAGTAGGCACTCTTCGATTCTATTCGATCGTACAGATTATCTAGAGAATACTTTTCGATTTTTTATTAATGTATTAACATAACGACTCTCAAGTAAGAGCTGGAGAAGTTTTACACCGGCTTATGTAATGTAATTCCAAGTAATTCAATGTAAGTGCAAAATATTCACAGGTTCACTTCAGCGCCACAAAATTATTGATCCCAAATGTAATAGAGTTAAAAAAAAAGAAAGGGTATAGGGTATACCTTTGCCTTAAAGTGGGGAAAATGGTAAAAAGATGTATAGAGTTGAAAAAGGGAACTTTACTACTTTGCAGAAAACCTACAGCGATAGAATCTATACATTGCAATATCGTTGAAATTAGCATATTTAAGCTGATCAAAATTATAGTGAAAAATAAATTATTCATTGCAAGTCGAATTTCGTGTTATCCCTTTAAAATTCATCTCTATTAAGTACATATAATATATATTGTTTCGCAAGCGTAGCATATTATGACCTTGTTACTTCCGATTCGTCTGAAATTTTTTATATTAGGTTCTTAAAAAAAAAAAATATTCGAATCTCTGATAAAAATTTCAAAAATTTTTGACTAACTTTTAAATAGTTATAGTTAGTTATAGTTATAGTTAGCATTGTCTTAGCTTAAGTAGTCATTCTTACATTATAACATAACTGATTGAATTTTTTAAAAATTATGCAAATACTTTGAATTGTTTATAATAGATTATTAATAAACGATTAATGTTTATTTAACAAAAAATATTTGAAACATACATCAAAAGTTTTTCACTTTTTATTATATAAAAAATTATTTTTAATATAATTTATAAAATTTATTTGTTGTAAAATTTTATTAAGAATCTGAAGTTCCTCCTATGGCAACATTTTTAAAAGCATTTTTGAAAAATTAATTTCACATTCACCTCACATAATACATAATAAATTTTCCTCCGAAGTACAGGACATAGAAAAATTTCAGACGAATCGGTGATTATAAAATAAATTTTTGTCATATTCCGTTCCGCTTTTAAGAGAATGATCCAAATAATTATTTATCATATTGTCAAATACGAGGGTGGCCGTTCTAAGCAGACAACCTCGTGAATTTTTACGAAAATGGAAAAAAGTGAATTTCGTGTGCTGATTTAGCATTACGATACCAAATCCACTAATTGGGATACGAACTGCTACCCCATCCAGCATATTCTCCAGATTTAGCCCCCAGCGACTATTTTCTGTTTCCTAACCTAAAGAAATGGCTTTGAGAAAACCTATTATTTGGAGGGAATAAGAAAATTAGAAAAATGCTGGACTAAGAAAAAAATTTGTTTTGTTCAAAAAGTCATTGATTTATCAAACCGCTCTCATATACTTAAAAGACTTAACTGCTTATTGATTATTCATAAATTAAATGCACCCAACTTAAAGTATAATAAATCCATACAATATTTTTATCTACATCTTTAAGCAAGAAAAAGGCTTTTAAATATGTTTGGTATTTCAGATATTATTATTCTGATTCCCCTTCTAAAGTTATTTTTTAAGCTTTACATAAGTATTGTTTAATTCATTGTGGTAACAGAATTATATTAAACTCGAACATAATTATTGGTTTTGAAAATCGTTTTTAATAATGCCATCCTGCATTTAATAAAATCCAACAAAAACCACTTTAATGCAAAATTAAAATCTGAAAATCTTTGTAAAGAAAATATTTGTTTTACTCAGCGGATTCAAAATTATCTTAAATAACGCATAAAATTGTTCAAATTCTATGTATGTAAAATATGTATATGAAGCATGGATTGAAAGTGTCTAAAATGTTCCATAGTCTGGCAATGCCAAATATCCTTGCGAAACATTTCAGATTTTTACTCATTGCTAGTTTGACAATGTCACGAAAATGTTTATGGAATTGGCTTTACGTATTCTGGAATTAAATTTACATAAATTCTTATGCGTTACTCTTGAAGGAGTGGAACGCAAACTAGATGAAAACGTAAGATACAAAAAGACACAAATGAGCACAAACTACAGTATTATCATCTGAAAAATCAAATATTTTAATATGAAACAAAAATGAGTAGAAAGAATATCCAAAAATAAAAGAAAAATCAGAAAATTGAAAGTCTCTCTAATGTCTATGCCGCTGTTAACACTTTGGCAAGAACACATTTGCGAAAGCAATCTAAACACCATTCATTGATTACGAGTTAAATGGACCGAGTCTATAAGATGCGACATGGTACACTGGCTCATTTTATAGATAAAATACACAAACGCTTAAGTCGTGTATGTATGCGCGTATGTACAGTAAATATATTTCCATTATTGGAGAAATTGTTTGTTAGTAGAAATCGTGTTGTGTTAATACTTTTACTATTATCAATTGCGATTTTGCAGATAAATACAAACTAATGTATTGAAAAGAATTTATTTGCACTGAAACTATTGTCAATGCCGCACGCAGTGGTGTATTGTGCTTTGAAAATTGTTTTAGTACAGAAATAAATTGCATACATTTAGGCAGATAACTACTTTATGAGCACATTTTAGCTATAAACAAAATGAATCCTATTGAAAAATGTAATGTTTATTTTAATTACATTGGCAACCCTTTTTATTTTATAGTTCAACTATTGTAACTATTACACTTTGTATTTATTCTTTAGTCTAATAAAGTCTTTTAAACTCAACAGGTTATGGGCCCAGAGCTTGCACTTGCGCTGTGTTGTTTTGTTTTTTTTTATATAAATTTTTTTTTACGAAATAATATTTAAAATACTGTAATAATGGCATCGGAAGGTGAAATTAAAATTGAAAAACTAATGGACAGTTCGCAATGGCTTACGTGGAAATTCCAAATGGTTCAAATTCTGGATGCTGGTGATATGTATGCAGTGGTGACTGGGGCTGAACTACCGCAGGAAGAAAAAAAAAAATTAGTATGGCAGAAAACTGATGCAAGGGCTCGTCGTACAATATGCACGTCACTGGGTAAACAACCTTTGTTGCAAATACTTCATTGTGTGACTGCAAAAGAAATGTGGGATACACTAAAAAGTGTGTATGAACAAACGTCAAGATCTAACGTCTTATTTTTGCAGCAGAAGTATTATAGTTATATTAAAGATCCGGAGGACGACATTGCAACCTTTTTATCCAAACTAATGGAAATTGTGCAGCATCTTCGTGATCAAGGCGAATGTATATCTGATTCAATGATAATTACGAAGGTATTAATGTCTTTACCAGCAGAATACAATCACTTTTATAGCGCATGGGAGTCGGTACGAGCTGAGGACCAGAATCTTAACACCTTGAGAGCACGGCTTATGGCAGAAGAAATAAGAATGGGTGCTCAGGAAAAACAAAAATCAGAAGCTCTCTTAGCAAAACGACAATACCGACCAGCAACTAAAGGGCAACAAAATAAAGCTGTGAAAACAACGACCAGGAGTCAAGGGTGCTTTAAGTGTGGTGACAAAGGCCATTTCAAACGTAATTGTCCACAAATTAAAAAGGTTGAACCAAATGCAAATCATTGCAGAAGCTATGAAGCTTTAATGTGTAGTACAAATGCAAGCTGCAGTGGAAATAATTGGGTTCTTGACTCAGGAGCAACGGATCATATGTGTCATATAAAGGAGTGGTTTGAAAGTTTGAGAAACCACAATGATATCGTCAGGGTTGGCGATGGACGTGCTATTAAAGCGGCAGGTAAAGGAAATATTGTCGTTTTGGTTAGTGAAGGTCATAAATGGGTGCAGAAAGTACTGAAAGATGTACTTTATGTTCCAGGCATCCAATATAATTTATTTTCATCAACAAAGGCACTAGATCGTGGTTATAAATTCCATTCTGACAGTAGTACTTGTAAATTTGTCAGAGGAGACGGAAGTACTGTTGCAGTAGGAGTTCGAAGAGGAAAGTTATTTAAAATGCTGATTAAGGTTCCAGAAGGCGTCATGTTAAATGTAGCAGTCGCCGACAACTTACCTTTGCAAATATGGCATGAAAGAATGGGTCACCAAAATGGATCACATGTGAAGAAAATTCTGAATAAAAACAATATTGGCTTTGTGGAAAAGGAATTTACATGCGAGGGATGCATTTTAGGTAAGCAGTACAGAAGCAGTTTTAAATCACGTCAAGTGAGGTCAACAAGCTGCGGGGAACTGTGTTTCGCAGATGTGTGTGGTCCATTGCAAGTAAAATCTATCGGTGGTGCCAGGTATTTCTTATTAATTAAAGATGACTATTCTCATTTTCGTTCTGTTTATTTCTTGAAAGAGAAATCTGAAGTTCCAAATGCCATTAA
>NW_024032772.1:0-9351 GCF_002237135.1 Teleopsis dalmanni
CACCATTGTACGGCTGCATCCACCAGCTTGCTGTAATGCCTCAGCAACAACGAGGCTGATATGGTCCTGGTGCAAGAGCCATGGGTTTTCCAGGACCTTGTATGCGGACTCCGGACTAAAAACTTTGATTTAATATATGCGGTAAATAAGGGTAAGCCTAGATCCTGCATATTTATAAATAAAACATATAACGCTCTCATGCTTTCGCAGTATAGTGACAAAGACCTAACCGCAGTAAGTATTGAGGGACGTTGGGGCCAGATATGGGCGGTATCTGCATATATGGCTCAAGATCACGAAGAAATATCTTCAGCTGAAAAAGCTGACAAATAACGCTAGGAGACTTGGTGCAGATATCGTTTTGGGATGAGACGCTAATGCTCACCATGAAGTATGGAGCAGCCCCAATATAAATGAACGTGGTGAGTTACTTTTCGATTTTATTTTTAGTAATAATCTCTTTATATGTAATGACGGTAATAGGCCGAGTTTTGTTACCAGAAACAGGCAGGAGGTTCTAGATATCACCGTGACTACTGCCAAAATTCATGGGTCTATCAAAAAATGTAAAGTGTCCACTAGACACTCTTTTCAGACCATATGATTGTAGAATTTTGTATAGACTTAAAGAAATCAAGTATTAGAAAAGTCAGGAATACTGACTAGACACAGTACGAATCCTCTATAAATGTGCTGTTGACAAATACCTTTACCCCCCAGAGAATATAAATGATCTGGACGAGCTTTTAACCTTGCCTGTCCTTCTACTCGACCTAGTAGAAAGTGTAACCTACCCTGGTGGAATAGAAACTTAGGTCAGTTGAGGAAAGAATGCAGGAGACTTTTTAGCAGGGCAAAGCTAAATAGAAATGAGAGTGACTGGTCTGAATACAGATCTTGTATTAGAAATATAAGAAAGAATTACGTAGGTCTAAGAGGACCAGTGGGCAATCATATTGTCAGGAGATTAGTAGGAACTCTGAATCCTCTAGACTACGCAAAATCCTATCTAAAAATCCATCTGTCCCTGAGTTGCTAAGAAAACCGGATGGGACTTGGTCAGATAACAGTAGGGAGTCACTAGATTTATTACTAGATACCCACTTCCCGGGAACAAATACACAACCCGCTTTTGACTATTTTTAAATACTTTTTATTTTTAATCATGTTCCAACTCATGATTGGAACATGTAGCCTCTTATAGTAACCCAAATGAACTCCGTCCAATTAGTCTTATAGACTTCAAAATAAGGCGCGTTATAGATCCCAATCTTTGGTCTCCAACACAACACGCCTACACTAAGAGTAAATCCACCAGCACTCCATGCCCTCACTTGTACTATTAAAGGAATTTCGTATAGTGGCATTCATAGATATTGAAGGAACTTTTAACATTATTCTTCTCAGTGCAATAGCAAGCGCACTCTCGCGTCTGGGTGTTGAGGATTCGTTTATCAGCTTTATCGGTCAGTTACTAGGTGGCAACACACAGATGTGTAAATAGAGGCACCCCCCCAAGGGACGTACTCTCTCTTATCCTCTGGAATATAGCGGTGAATAAACTGTTACAAAAACTGAGGAGAGCGGGATGCGGGACAGTTGCATATACGGACGACATTGCGTTAGAAGTTACTGGAAAATATGTGGGGATTGCAACCACGTATTGCTCAATGGCTATACACGGCTGTCATTAGACCAATTCTTCTGTATGGCATAGCCATATGGTGGACAGCTCTGGATAAATCTTCGTACTGTACTATACTTAACAGGGTTCAGCGCAGGATCTGTATTAGTGGTGCTCTGTGTACAACACCATCTATGGCATTAGATTTAATGCTCCACTTAATGCCACTTGACATCATCAGTAAGCAGTTGTCAGCATCATCTGCCCTAAGACTTAAGGCTACATCACAATGGAGGGATAGTGACTATGGGCACGACTTCATTCTAAAACTTTTCAGTCCTACTCCAAATAACATTGACTACACCTCTCCGATTCTCGACTTTGATAGGAAAATTATTGTTAGATTCCCATCCAGAGAAGTTTGGTTATCAGGAGGTCCCTCCCTGGGTGAGGGTCTATAAGTTTTTACCGATGGTTCAAAGACTGGGAGCCGTAAAGGTAGTGGAGTTTTCTCAGAGGTTGAATATATCCTCCTATTATAGGCTTCCAGTTCACTGTAGTGTTTTTCAGGCAGAAGTAATTGCCATTAAGGAAGCTTTAGCTTGTTTAGAAGTAGGTAATATACTTGAAAAGAATATATATATACTATCGGATAGTCAAGCTGCTTTAAAGTCCTTGAGTTCAGTCCATTTCACATGTAAGACGGTCTTTGACTGTTACACATCTCTAAAAGAGACGTCGACGCAGTTCAATATTTCTCCAATCTGGGTTCCCGGTCATAGAGATATTTTCGGCAATTGCAAAGCAGATGAGCTAGGCAGACGGAGTGCTCTACGATATGCACACATCTGTATGCAATGTGGCCACAGACCAACAATAGAAAATCGAAATCTCTCTTAGAGATGTCCCGTAGAGATATCAGTCTTGTAGTAGGTTTACTAACAGGTTATTGTATTCTAGATAATCATGCTAGGCGACTGAATCTACCTTTCAACCATTTTTGTCGTAGTTGTGGTGACGAAGACGAAAGTGCTTCCCACTTGCTTTGTTTCTGTCCGGAACATGCGCGGCGTCGCCTTGAATTTTTGGGGGCTTTCTTTTTTGAGGATCTTGATGAACTTCGAGACCTCCCTCCATATAACATCATTAGCTTTATTAAAGGTTCTAGATGGTTTTAGCCCATGGGTTCTCAATAATACGGTACCACAATGGGCCTGTAGGCCTCAGTGAATCCCCCTGGGATCGCCGGTATGTCCTAACCTAACCTACTGCCCCTACTTACCAGAAGTCCAGCACTTCCTTTAATTTCTAATTATCACTGAAGATTTTTTGATTTTGAATAATTTGTAATTTTTTTGTTAACCAGTGCATGTTCTTTTGTATATGCAGTAACTGCCGCTTTCATATTGTGAAGAATATTACAAACATTATACATTAAATTATTTAAATTTTCTGAGTTTTTCGTGCTGATTTATTTTAATGTAACAATATAACATTTAATATCATCTGTTTACAATTAAAATTTAAACACAGAAAAGTTTTAAAAGTGAAACTTTTTATCACATAAAAATTTCATTCCCGTGCTTTAAGTAACTTGTGCTAATGTAAACGACAAAAAGCTTAAAATTACCAAGTAACTTACTAAGTAAGCAGTCGAAACGCAGTATTAGCAGTCTTAAGTAAGTTAACTGGTCTTACAAAGGAAGTAGAAATGTAGAAATGTACTAGCAATAAAATTGCACACTGTTTGTGTTAAATACAAAATAAATCAAATTTAATTGCTTATTACGCACCCACTTATTTTCAGTTTGACACTAATGGAGTGTTCTATTAGGTTTTCCAATAATTTGACGGCTTGTTATACAACTAATTCAACCTTAAAATCAAATTGAAATTGTATTTACACCAATAGAAATGCAATTAAAGACAAAGCTCAACTAACGCGACTGTTGAAAAATCAAAATATTTTGATTTTAATACTTGCGAACTATGTTGGGCAATTCGATAAAGGCATTTAAGATGGACATTAAATGAATAATGAATGTGTATAATTTGACGGCTTGTTATACAACTAATTCAACCTTAAAATCAAATTGTAATTGTATTTACACCAATAGAAATGCAATTAAAGACAAAGCTCAACTAACGCGACTGTTGAAAAATCAAAATATTTTGATTTTAATACTTGCGAACTATGTTGGGCAATTCGATAAAGGCATTTAAGATGGACATTAAATGAATAATGAATGTGTCTTCATGTTCTTTACGGAGCCTGAAATAGATAAAAACATTAGAGGATCAATCAATTATTTGGTCTTTGTGTCTGACACTAAACCAAATTTTACCAAAAAATATGCGCCTATAATTGTTAATTTTAGAGTAACTAATATGAAGTTCCAGCTTGTAACGATTAGTTTCGCTCGTTCTTTTGCTAGGATGAACTCACCGGTTTGTCCTGGGTCATGACAATAAATATTTACGAAATAAGGACACAGTGTTTAAATATTAATTTTTAAATGTCTAACAATATTTTATATTATCATTTTTTACCACTTTTACTTAGCGGGGTAAAATATATGTGGTTTACTTGTTCCACTATAACTTCTTGTGTCCTTGTTCGCTGACGGCTCGAATGCAAAAGACAGTGATGCTTACTTGTGTTCTGCTTCTATATGATTTTTGCTTGTGAAGTTACAACGTTGCCATCGTGCTTTCCGTGTCTTAATAATTATCTGTGGTTGCCACATCCGCCACAGTACTCCCCCCTTACAAGATTGCCGGAGGATTGTGATGAAGGCTACGTGTGAGTGTGACCTTCTTTTTGTCTATGGCGTCTGACTGCAATGGACTGTTGTTTAATTGAAGCGGATCTTCGGCGAACGTGACTTTTTTCTTCCTGCTTCTTACTGGTGGTGTGTCATGCTTTGGCCTAGGATTGTCTAACAAGATTTCTAAAAACTTCGGTTCTGCTGGAACATCTGTATTTTTCTGGCTTCAATCTTTCAATTGAAATGTTCAACTTTTTGTCACCTACTTCAATTGTGAACACTCGTTCACTTATTTTGTTCAATACTTTATACGGTCCTGTATATGGTGGTTCTAGTGGTTTTCTGATTTGATATGAACGCAGAAAAACGTGTGAACAATTGTTGAGTTCTTTGTGTATGAAAATTGGCCTGTTGCTATGATGTGCTGCTGGCGTTGGTTGCACTGCACGCAAATATTCACGAAATATGTTTAGGAAATTTGATTGATTAGAAGGCGTTGACGAAGTTGATTGGGTATTATGATCAAATAATTCTCCAAGCAGACGGAGGTTGATACCATAAATCATCTCTGCAGCAGATGCTACTATGTTTTCATTCATTGATACTCATAACCCTAAAAGAACTGATGGGAGTAATTGGAGCCATATATGTTTCGGTCTTGCCATTAGTGCTACTTTTAGCGTACGGTGGAACCTCTCTACTATGCAATTCGCTGCTGAATGATAAGGCGTAGTGCGGATTCGTTTGGTTCCTAATAGGTCAGTTAAAGTTCGGAACAGATCTGCTTCGAATTGTTTTCCCTGGTCTGTTGTTATTACTTTCGGCGCACCAAACCGAAATAGAAATTTACGGCTACTGTATCTGCGGTCATGTCTTTTAAGCGTGTCACTTCTGGCCATCGACTAAACCTATCAATCATGGTTAATGCGTATCTATAACCCTGACATTGTGGTAATGTAATTAAATCCAGGTGGACATGGTCGAATCGCTGATCGGTTTTTGCAAATTCGTTTGGCTTCATTCTGTTGTGCCTATTGGTTTTGGACTGCTGACAACCCTTACACTGTCGAACCCAAGTGTTTATGTCCTTGCGCATTGATGGCCACACGTATTTTGATGCGAGTTGTCGCGCTGTGGATCTGGAACTAGTATGTGTCAAAGAATGCACTAAGTTGAATACTTTTTTGCGTAAAGATTTGGGTATAAATGGTCTTAACTGGCCCATGGTGACATCACAGTATGTCCCCAAGTTCGATTGCAACTGCAATTTCTTCAGTTGAATTTCGTGCCTGTGGACAACAACAGTTTTAGTTCTTCATCATCTTCCTGGTGCCTGCTTATCCATTCTAAGCTGCAAGTTTCTGGCATGGCTGTCGAGTTGATCCGCGAGAGTGTGTCTGCTACTATGTTGTCTTCACCTGACACATGCACGATTTCGGTCGTGAATTCTGCTATGTAACTCAGATGGCGCAATTGACGAGGAGATACCTTATTGACTTTCTGCTGAAAAGCGAACGTCAACGGCTTATGGTCAGTGCGGATGACTGTGAGGGCTAAATTTACATAAGTAAATTTTGCCCTACACAAACACACAACCACACATCATTGTTTATTCCAAGAAAATTGTTGTAAAAAAATCTTTGAAGTAGATGAATAAAAGTTAACAAAAAAATGAATTTTATTTGAAAATATGAATCGTACTTTAGTGATTATTATTACAATCACACATCATTGTTTATTCCAAGAAAATTGTTGTAAAAAAAAATCTCTGAAGTATGTGAATAAAAGTTAATAAAAAAATGAATAATTAAATGTTATTAATTCACGGGCTAATTGGTCAGTTATTAAATAATGATATTTTTTATTATTTAGTTTTATTAGATTTTTATTTTCCAATATTTCGACTATAATCTATAGTCATCATCGGGGAACTATACATATAAATACATTGTAATTAATATTAAGGTATATATTACATAGAAACAACAATAAATTACATTTACATTGAAACATGAAACATACATATGTATTTGGAAAATATACAATACTTTAACTATAAGAATCATAAAACAAATACAGAACACGAAAAATATATTTATCCTCTTACAGATTTGTCGAAGGATTCTTATAGTTAAAGTATTGTATATTTTCCAAATACATATGTATGTTTCATGTTTCAATGTAAATGTAATTTATTGTTGTTTCTATGTAATATATACCTTAATATTAATTACAATGTATTTATATGTATAGTTCCCCGATGATGACTATAGATTATAGTCGAAATATTGGAAAATAAAAATCTAATAAAACTAAATAATAAAAAATATCATTATTTAATAACTGACCAATTAGCCCGTGAATTAATAACATTTAATTATTCATTTTTTTATTAACTTTTATTCACATACTTCAGAGATTTTTTTTTACAACAATTTTCTTGGAATAAACAATGATGTGTGATTGTAATAATAATCACTAAAGTACGATTCATATTTTCAAATAAAATTCATTTTTTTGTTAACTTTTATTCATCTACTTCAAAGATTTTTTTACAACAATTTTCTTGGAATAAACAATGATGTGTGGTTGTGTGTTTGTGTAGGGCAAAATTTACTTATGTAAATTTAGCCCTCACAGTCATCCGCACTGACCATAAGCCGTTGACGTTCGCTTTTCAGCAGAAAGCCAATAAGGTATCTCCTCGTCAATTGCGCCATCTGAGTTACATAGCAGAATTCACGACCGAGATCGTGCATGTGTTAGGTGAAGACAACATAGTAGCAGACACACTCTCGCGGATCAACTCGATAGCCATGCCAGAAACTTGACTTGCAGGAAGATGATGAAGAACTAAAACAATTGTTGTCCACAGGCACGAAATTACAACTGAAGAAATTGCAGTTGCAATCGAACTTGGGGACATACTGTGATGTCACCACGGGCCAGTTAAGACCATTTATACCCAAATCTTTACGCAAAGAGGTATTCAACTTAGTGCATTCTTTGGCACATACTGGTTCCAGATCCACAGCGCGACAACTTGCATCAAAATACGTGTGGCCATCAATGCGCAAAGACATAAACACTTGGGTTCGACAGTGTAAGGGTTGTCAGCAGTCCAAAATCAATAGGCACAACAGAATGAAGCCAAACGAATTTGCAAAAACCGATCAGCGATTCGACCATGTCCATCTGGATTTAATTACATTAGCAGATACAGTAGCCGTAAATTTCTATGCAACCTGGGTATCCCGGTTTGGTGCACCGAAAGTAATAACAACAGACCAGGGAACACAATTCGAAGCAGATCTGTTCCGAGCTTTGACTGACCTGTTAGGAACCAAACGAATCCGCACTACGCCTTATCATCCAGCAGCGAATGGCATGGTAGAGAGGTTCCACCGTACGCTAAAAGCAGCACTAATGGCAAGACCGAAACATACATGGCTCCAAATACTCCCATCAATTCTTTTAGGGTTACGAGTATCAGTGAAGGAAGACATAGGAGCATCTGCTGCAGAGATGATTTATGGTATCAACCTCCGTCTGTCTGGAGAACTCTTTGAACATAATACCCAATCAACTTCGTCAACGCCCCCTAATCAATCAAATTTTCTAAACAAATTTCGTGAATATTTGCGTGAAGTGCGACCAACGCCAGCAGCACATCATAGCGACAGATCACATCAGAAAACCACTAGAACCACCATATACAGGACCGCACAAAGTATTGAACAAAATAAGTGAACGAGTGTTCACAATTGGAGTAGGCGACAAAAAGTTGAACGTTTCAATCGAAAGATTGAAGCCAGCGTTCCTGGAAAATACAGATGTTCCAGCAGAACCGAAGTTCTTAGAAATCTTGGTAGACAATCATAGGCCAAAGCATGACACACCACCAGTAAGAAGCACGAAGAAAAAGGTTACGTTCGCCGAAGACCCGCTTCAATTAAACAACAGTCCATTGCAGTCAGACGCCATAGACAAAAAAGGTCACACTCACACGTAGTCTTCATCACAATCCTTCAGCTATCTTCTAAGGAGGGAGTACTGTGGCGGATGTGGCAACCACAGATAATTATCAAAACACAAAAAGCACGATGGCAACGTTGTAACTTCACAAGCAAAAATCATATAAAAGCAGAACACAAGTAAGCATCACTCTCTTTTGCATTCGAGCCGTCAGCAACCAAGAAGTTATAGTGGAACAAGTAAACCACATATATTTTACCCCGCTAAGTAAAAGTGGTAAAAAATGATAATATAAAATATTGTTAGACATTTAAAAATTAATATTTAAACACTGTGTCCTTATTTCGTAAATATTTATTGTCATGACCCAGGACAAACCGGTGAGTTCATCCTAGCAAAAGAACGAGCGAAACTAATCGTTACAAGCTGGAACTTCATATTAGTTACTCTAAAATTAACAATTATAGGCGCATATTTTTTGGTAAAATTTGGTTTAGTGTCAGACACAAAGACCAAATAATTGATTGATCCTCTAATGTTTTTATCTATTTCAGGCTCCGTAAAGAACATGAAGACACATTCATTATTCATTTAATGTCCATCTTAAATGCCTTTATCGAATTGCCCAACATAGTTCGCAAGTATTAAAATCAAAATATTTTGATTTTTCAACAGTCGCGTTAGTTGAGCTTTGTCTTTAATTGCATTTCTATTGGTGTAAATACAATTACAATTTGATTTTAAGGTTGAATTAGTTGTATAACAAGCCGTCAAATTATACACATTCATTATTCATTTAATGTCCATCTTAAATGCCTTTATCGAATTGCCCAACATAGTTCGCAAGTATTAAAATCAAAATATTTTGATTTTTCAACAGTCGCGTTAGTTGAGCTTTGTCTTTAATTGCATTTCTATTGGTGTAAATACAATTACAATTTGATTTTAAGGTTGAATTAGTTGTATAACAAGCCGTCAAATTAT
>NW_024032773.1:0-9351 GCF_002237135.1 Teleopsis dalmanni
TTATTTTTTAGTCTATCTAGGTAATGTAGAGACATTTCATTGTAGCACACAAACCGGCACACGGATATCAGTAAATTCAGTACTTTAATGGAAGTAATCAAAAACATATAATTTCAAAGAATGCCAATTAGAAATTAATACACTCTGTTAATACTACTATATGTCTCTAAATATTATTTTTATTTTTGTTATGTACTATAGTTACTTTTCTAATATTTACAAATATTTATATATTTAATATATTTATATATATGTAATATATATTTATTTATATATTTATTTTTAATATTTACTAATATTCATTTAATATTTACTATATGTCTCTAATTATTATATTTATATGTATATAATATATATGTCTCTAATTATTTTTTTTATTTTTGTCATGTACTATATTTATTTTTCTAATATTTAATCAGCTTACTACATGACTAACTACAGCTGACTAAATCTGTATGTAAATAATTATAAATTTATTTTATTTCTAATTTTAATAATGATAATATCCATATTTAAATTATTATCATATAATCGTATTATAATATTATCATTTGCAAATTTTTTTTTTTTTTAATTTATTACTATATACATTATAAACAACGAGTAGCTTGTATCTGATCAATAATATAAATACTTAAATAATTTATTTTCTAAATAAATTACTCTACATTCTAATTCGATGCCACGTCAGCATCATTTCTCCGTTTTAGTCATCTTGGTTTTCCACACAAGGTTATGATGTTAACAGCTTCTATGTTTAAATGTTGCTGCAACCTCTGTTTGTGATATGTTGCTTTCTTTTTTATTTCTTCACTGACTGTGGACAATATTAGATCGCGGTGTATGTCGCTGTTCCTAATGTACCATAGTGTTTTATTCCATAGAACTTTGTTCTGGAAACTTTGAATTATACAGATTTTAAACTTTGATCATATAGTAAAATACTCTTTTGCATATATAGTGTGGATTTGCGGTCAATCATCCACTCCATTTTTGCAACTTCATATAAAGCTCATTTCGTTTCTTTTTTATATGTTCCTACCATCAAAGTTTTGCGTCATTTGTAAATAATTACAAATTTATTTTATTTTTAATTTTAATAATGGCCGTCCGCCGTCAGATACACAGGGGGATAAACACGTACTTTGTGTATGTGCCGTAACTGTTGTATACTGTCGGTAGTGTGATTACATCCTCTACGTGGGGGCGGCTAGAAACAGATCCATAGTATGGTCATGTCTCAACTATGGATGCTGGCTAATTGTAATCGGGCGGACGCAAGCAAAAGCGTCTTAAATTAAAGCTCAAATCCAAGGTGGAACAGCATATGCCGAGGGATGAATGGCCATGGATAGTTGGTCCTTAATATGCGAACTCTGGATACCTGTCGACCTCCAGTTTAAATTAGACTTCCCACGATAAACGGGCTATGTCGTGGGTGACCTCTCTTCCCGAATATTAAACTAATTTTTCATGGATAAAAATTCAAATAACATTGATGAGCTTGATGTCACTCTAACGGCATCTCCAAATGATTCCTTTACGGAACACTCACCCGTGTACGTGCCGGCCACTGGGCTGGAAGCCACCACCCATCTTGACAGCGCTACTGTGTGCATCAAGATGGATCCGGATGGGCCACCGTCTTTTTCTCCGCTCGCGGAAACGGTGATCGTACCAGGTCAATCTTCGTCGCGACCTCAAGATAGGCGGCAGGAAATAATTGAAGTATTGTCTTCAAATTCCGAAGCTGCTGATTCTTGCGAGTCCGACAACGACAGTGTGGTGTCTGTCGTTGGCTCCAAAGTTGGTAACCTCACTTTGGAGTCTCCTAAATTCACTCACCTCAAAAGAAGTGAGAAAAGAAGGTTCAAGGCGGCTATGGCATCAGGTCTTAGCAGAGCAGAAGCTCTAAAAATCGCCACGCAGTCTTCGACTGCGATTAAGCGGGGCAGATCGGAGGAACAATCTCCCGGTTTGACCACCGTTAAAAAACCTAAGGTAGGCCATGTGGGACTTGCCAAGCCATCGTACAGCCTAGCTGTTTAAGGCGTACGTTTAGGCTTCACGTCGGCTGATCCAGCTGGCACTTCGCTCTCTACAGAGCAAATAACACGTCTCCAGGAGGCGATTATTGATGTTGCCATAGAGCACCAATGTGAAAATATGCAGCCGGAGTTCGAAGGGTGTTTGCCCAGAACGGGGTGGCTACTTATCATCTGCAGTGATGCCAAAACCGCAGAGTGGGTCAAGCGATTTTCTGGTCACATAGGGGCCAAATGCGGGCTCGCCATTAACGTGGTTGAGGAAAAGGATTTCCCACGAACTCATGTAGTTCGTGGCTATTTTCCCCAAAGTTTGACTTTGTCAAACGAAAAAGTTTTGGCTACCATTGGTTCTCAAAACAAATTCTCCACCAAACGGTGGAAAGTGATACGCAGACTGACGCAGGATCAGATGCTGCATCTTGTTTTCGTCATTGATGACGAATCCATGAGGTCGCTGTCCGAACTAATTGAACCGGATTGCATACCGGTTCGGTCACCTGAGACTGATGCTTAAGGGTACCACCCCCGCTCTTTCTCAACCCATGGATAAAGCTTCAAAGGTGGTTAAGGATGACAAAACCACCCAGTCATCCTCGACTCCGGCAACATCCCTTACGGACAGTTGCCCAACGGTGACTATTCCTGTGGAAGAGGAACTAGACGCACGTCCATCTACTAGCAAGGCGGTTGGCACTGCTAGTGGGCGTGCTGTTCAGATTCCCACCTCAGGAAATAAGTCCACAATGCCCTCCACGGGCCCAATTACGGTAGCAGGTAAACCTAGGACCGCTATCTTTAAACCACCCTTACTCAGTAAATGTTTACTGGAGCAATCAAAGGGTGCCAGAAACAAGGGTTCTCGACGAGACAAACGTGAAAGTCTCGTCCGTAAGTCTCTTAACGAGACCTAATGAGCACTTTAAAAGTGCTCCAGGCAAATCTGCACCATGCAAAAGGAGCATCAGCCACCATGTGCAGAATTGCCCAAACCAACAACATTGCTCTAGGACTTATTCAAGAGCCGTGGGTGTTCGGTGGCCACATTCGGGGTCTTAACTCTAAATCAGGTAAGCTGGTTTATGACCGATCGATAGCAGTGCCGCGTGCAGCTATCTTAATCGGTGGAGACGTAAAACATCTTCCGTTAAATAACTTTATTTCTAGAGACCTAGCAGCGGTCCTTGTCGAAGTTCCAACATTAGGAGGGGTGACAGACATTGTCGTGGCCTCTGCCTACTTCCCAGGTGATGAAAATGCAGTTCCACCAACGGAAGTCCAGCAGCTGATTAGCTTCTGCAGGTCCACTGGTCGGCAGCTAATCTTGGGCTGCGATGCAAATGCTCACCATACGGTGTGGGGGAGCAGCGATATTAACAAAAGGGGTGAGTACCTATTAGAATATATCATATCAGCAGGTTTGAATATAGCTAACAAAGGTAATAAACCCACATTTATTAACGCAATTAGAGAAGAGGTACTAGATCTCACTCTATGCACCAGAGGTATTGAGGAATCTATATGGAATTGGCATGTGTCGGACGAAGTGTCCCTCTCTGACCATCAACATATTAGGTTTGAAATTCCCGGTATATCCGCACAGCAAGAAAAAGTTTACCGACCCAGAAAAACCGACTGGCATAGGTACAGGGACTTAGTGTGTTCCGCAAACTTTTCCATAGCTAGGCCTTTACAAACTGTAGAAGAGTTAGAGTTAGCCGCTAACCACTTAGGTGAGGTATTACTAACCTCCTTTCATAACAGCACGGTTGCAGGCAATGCCACAATTTTGGGTAAGGTTCCTTGGTGGAACTCGCAACTAGCTAATAAGCGCAAATTAGTAAGGAGCTTATTCAATAGAGCAAAACGCTCAGGTAGGTGGGAAGAATATAAAATTGCACTCACAGACTACAATAAATCAATCAGACAGTCCAAACGGACTAGCTGGCGAAGCCACTGTGAAAGTATTGAGAAGCTGCCCGAGGCTGCCAGACTACACAAGGCATTAACTAAGGTCATAAATAACGAAGTAGGCCTTTTAAAAAAACCCGATGGATCCTTCACCACTGGTCGTGAAGATACCCTTGAGTTTCTGTTGCAAACACACTTCCCTGGCTCTTTAATCGGAGCATCAACATCAAAATCAAACAGAGAAGTAACTGCTCCTACACGTCAGGAACACGCACTTTCTGGTGTTATCTTTGACAAGGACAAGGTGAAATGGGCGATCAGCTCATTCCTACCATTCAAGGCGCCTGGTGGCGACGGTATCTTTCCTGCTTTATTGCAGAATTGTACTGATATCATTCTAAACCCATTAATCAAACTCTTTAGGGCATGTTTCATTATGGGTTACATCCCTCACTCCTGGAGAGATGTAAATGTGATCTTTATTCCCAAATTGGGTAATAAACCCATGGACCAGCCAAAGTCCTACAGACCAATTAGTCTTACTTCCTTCTTATTAAAAACTGTCGAAAGGCTAATTGATCTGCACATACGGGAAAAAATGGGACAAACGGTTCCACTCCACCCCACACAATATGCCTACTCAAAAGGCAAATCTACGGAGGTCGCGCTGTATCACTTGGTCAGCAAAATTCAAAACACCTTTCAATCTAAAGAAATTGCCTTATGTGCATTTCTGGATGTAGAAGGTGCTTTTGACAATACATCTTATGAGTCCATATCCAGTGCATTGGCCCGGAAAGATATAGACTCCTGTACAATAACGTGGATAGATAGGATGCTACGTGACAGGAACATATCTACCAAGTTAGGTAATACCACCGTTAGCATTAGTGCAGTACGGGGTTGCCCCCAGGGTGGGGTTCTCTCACCATTGTTATGGACGTTGGTAGTAGACGATCTACTAGTCAAACTGGAACAATCTGGCTACCATGCCATAGGTTATGCAGATGACTTGGCAATCATAGTTTGCGGTAAAAATGAGGCCACAGTTACTGACGTAATGCAGGCGGCCTTACACAAAGTTTCGAGCTGGTGTATAAAAGAAGGCCTAAGTATTAACCCAAAAAAAGCAGTAATTGTACCATTTTCCAGAAGGTACAAACTGAACTTAGGGTCCCTATCTATAAAAGATACGGCTATTGAATGTTCCGACGAAGTTAAATATCTAGGAATCACCCTAGATAAGCGTCTTAATTGGAACACTCACCTGGATAATGTAATTGGCAAAGCCACAAGGGTAATGTGGACATGCAGGAACGCATATGGTAGGACCTGGGGCCTTAGTCCCAGAATTCTCTCATGGATCTACCGTACAATGGTCAGACCAATTGTATCCTATGCAGCTCTTGTTTGGTGGAATAAGGCACAACAAAAAGCTGCAATACTCAAATGCAATAAACTGCAAAGACTCGCATGTATCGCTATGACGGGAACTATCAGAACATGTCCCACATCAGCTATGGAGTCCATAGTGGGTTATACCCCTCTGCACCTCTTCATTAAAAAGACGTCAGCCCTGAGTGAAGCTAGGCTACACTCTGGTATCAATATGCACGGAAGTCTTGACAGTCAAAACTCTATCTGCAGACTAGTTCCTGGCATAGAGATCTGCGATAGGACAGATCGCATGAACATGGAACTTCGCTTCGGTAGAAAGTTCGAAGTCCTCATTCCCGATCGATTGGATTGGGTAAATGGCACCCCTGGAGCAGAACCAGAAGTGATATCATGGTTTACCGATGGTTCAAAAACCACGGAAGGTGTTGGTGCTGGAATATTTGGTCCTAACACCAGAATCTCGCTAGCGCTGGGTATATGGCCCACTGTCTTCCAAGCAGAGGTTCACGCCATCGAGGTCTGCGCTCGTATCAACTTAAACAACGGGTTGAAAGGCGCCCGCATCTGTATTTACTCAGATAGTCAAGCGGCAATCAAAGCTCTATCCACCTGGAGGTTTTTCTCAAAACTTTCATTAGACTGCTTTGATATGTTGCAACAGCTGGCAAGCAGAAATAAGGTGACGCTTTGCTGGGTGCCTGGACACACAGGTATAAAAGGAAATGAATCTGCCGACAGCCTTGCAAGGGCAGGTTCTGCAACTAAAATCCGTGGACCAGAACCCTATTGTGGACTAAGTTGGTCAACAACTAGTTATCTAATTGATAAATGGATCTCAGCCGAGAGAGGTCGCTACTGGAGTGACAATCGAGGTAACCGTCAGGCAAAACAGCTGGTTCATCCATATAGTTATGGCAAGGCATCCCTCCTCAGCAGATCAGATTTGAGGTTGCTGGTGGGATATTTAACGGGTCACCATGGACTGCGTTATCACCTTAACAAAATAGGTCTGTCCGAAGAGATAGAGTGTCGACTATGCTTAGAAGCAGACGAGACTACGAGCCACATTCTCTGTGACTGCCCAGCCTTGATCTGGGCAAGGAGGAAATCACTGGGAGGAGAGCTGCTCTCTCCTTCTGACATTAGGAGGTCCTCAACGGACGACATTCTGGCCTTCATTCGGAAAGCGGAATGTCTTCTGTTCAATTAGGGTCAGTTACGGCACAAAAGATCAATCTGGTCGCAGTGCTCTGCTCCAGTGGGAGCTAGTACCCTGTTTATTTCTATTCTATTCTATTTAATAATGATAATATACATATTGTAAATATTATCATGGTTAACTAATCTTAAAAAGCTAGCACTCAGTTTGTCTATCGCGTATAATTTGCATATAAATTACAAATGAGAATTACAAATATTTTTATAAAATATTCTAATTACATTTATTTTCATTTTTGGTATATTAATACTTGCCTACAAATAACAATTTGTATAAAATCCATATAAATAATAATGCCTTGATTTGATCTGTTGCGCTTTGTTAGTAAAGTTTTCAACTTTTTATAAATGCGTCAACCGGGCACGAAACTAAGGTACATTTTTATTTAAAATTTTTGCAGCTTTTGAGTTTCAAAATGTTTTTTCTTACTTTTACTCCAATTTTTGAATTTATTTTTGGTATGCACTTTTCCTTTTACAAATTTTATTTGCTAAACTTGCATTTTTTAGAAAAAGCACATCCGGATGTCCTTCAAACTAATTCAAATAAATATTTTTTATAACAAAACTGAAAATGGCTTGCAATAAAAGTCAAATCACAACAGTTTTATATAAAAATATTTTTATTATCATCTTATGTGCTACCATATTATTTAAAATTCTGTCAGGTAATTTATATTGCAAAATTTAGTGTTCTATCTACATGTATCTACACGTACATATCTTTTTTTTAATTTAAAAACTATTTCTGCACATTTAAAATGTAATGTGCGTTGGCGTAATTTTGCACTGACAAGAAATGTCTAATATATCTTAATACGTGAAGGTTATAATTCAGCCAAAACAGTTACAAATGGCAACATATTCAAACGTATCTAATATATTTCGTGCTTGAACATATTAGTTTCATTTTCCTTCAAATATTCTTGAAAGTACACATAAATATCTTTTACAATAAAGCATCATGAATGCAGCAACTTCTTGTCTGAAGAAAGCTCAAAGAAAAATTTTCTCATTATCGTTGCACTTTTACTTTTTTTCGAACATATAATCTCATAAAAAATTTTAAAAAAATTTCAAGCACAAAATATCTATTACAACATTAAGGTGGTAATAAAGAGGTTTTCTCGAAGTAATGGAATGCAACAACAAAAATTCATTTTTACATATATTACTTTAATTAATTGAATTTTAGGTTGACCATACAGTTATAGTAATAAAAATAATTATGTATATTAATAAGCGATATAGTAATAATTAAGTTTTATTATTGCATATGTAACGTATTGTACAGCTAGAAAATAGTATGTAGGCCGTGTGTAAATTGAGGTAAAATATTTATTTCTTTATTTATTACACTTATTTATTATTTTTGGTAAAAAATTTTCAAATTTATTTATTTATTTATTAAAGATCTTATAAAATTTTTACAATAGTAACATCTAATTTACCTAATTTTTATCTAATTTACCCTACTCGAAATTCTAGTAATTACCAATATTTATTACCATACCGACATAATTTATTGTTTGCCTCAATTTACCAATAATTTACTCGAACTCGCACACAACTACTCGTATATGAGTAGTTTTAATACATTAAGAACCATTGTAATATCTTAAACATAATTATAACTTAACCTAAAATGTTAAAAATTAACATTAATCTGTTAACATTTAAAATATTAAATGTTAAAATTTTTAACATTTTCCAATACTTTTGTATTAAATTTAATTTATATTTTTTATTATTATTATGCTTTACATATTTTTGTACATAATATTTATTATTACTGTTAGCATACTAATTCATTACAGATGTTTTTCGAACAGTCGTGAACTACAACAACAAAAATTCATTTTATATTATTTTAATTAATTTAATTTTTTGGCTGATCATACAGCTGTTTCAAGTATTGCCAAATACCCATCGTCAGTGGTCTTGGTAATAATTCTTGTATTTAATAATTCATAAATAACTTTTTGAGACTGCAAGTACCAGGAATCGAACTCGTATCCCGCCAAATTTGAAGCTCAGAGTCAGCACCTTAACCAACTGACCCAAAGCCATACTTGACTTTTATGTTCACACATTTTTAATTCATTACACTAATAACAATTGTAAATAATTACTACTATTATATTGTTGCGAAGATACAATTCGATTTAAGTTAACTGAGATAATTTTGAATTATGTCAGTTAGTTAGTAAATAAGTTTTTAAAGGTTGTTGGTTAATTTTAAGAGAATAAGGAAGTTGGTTATTTTAAGCAATAAAGTTGTGTGTGTTTCAGAAGATAAATAACGGTTATAATTAATACAAGTTTAATATTATTCACTTATCAGGATCCAGTGTTATCGAACGAAGCGTTAGAATAAACGTAACATTGGTGTCAGAAGTGGGATCCTGATAAATAAAATGGTTAAGCTTGGACAGTTAACCGTAGTGCAATTAAAGCGGCAACTGGAGAAGCTGGGGCTTAGCACAGGTGGTGTTAAGACGGAGTTGGAAGTAAGGCTGCTTGAGGCTTTAGAGGCGAGCGGTATAAATGCGGAAGTGGAAGAATTCCCTGAAGAGATAATTGTAGCGGGAGAAGTTAAACAGGTGGGTAATAGTGAAATGATGGAGCTTATGATGAAGATGATGCAGCAGATGAAGGAACATGCAGAGCAGACTTCCACTGAGCTTAAGAAAAACGCAGAGCAGATTTTCTGTGAATTCAAAGATTTAAAACAAGAGTTGTGGCAACTTGTCGGGATTACAGCAGAGGCGCAAGAAAA
>NW_024032774.1:0-9350 GCF_002237135.1 Teleopsis dalmanni
CCCGAATTTTATGTTGTGCTCGCAGCAGTTGTTGATAATCCTATGCTTCTACGTGTATTGTTGTTGTTTAATGTTATTGAATTATTCCTATAATTTATTCTTTTTTATTTTAAGCACTTTTAAAATTTTCTTTCACTTTCTTATAGGTTATATATTGATTATTAATATTTTCATTTACTTTTTACATATTGTAAAAATTTGTAAAAATTTTTTATACTTTTCGAAACACGCAATGTCGCCGTCCGTCGTCTTTGACATAAATCGATAGTGCAGAAAGTGGGCCAAAGTACATATGTAGAATTGGGTACATGTATGTATGCATATATCAGCCCGCAGCGATTTTTTAATTTTTATTCAAATTTTTCATTTTTTTTGAATTGCATTGCACTTAAATTGGTTAGCTTTTCCGAAGACTTTTCCAATTTCAATTTCATTCCATTATTTTTTTTCTTTCATTTTCATTTTAGGTTTAAAAATTTAACATAATTCTCATTTTTAGAAATAATTTACTTGATATATTTAATTTCAAAATATGGTAATTAATTTTAATATTCCATATATAATATATTTTTTCACAGGATAATTAATTTTTTCACACTTTGTTGCATAAAATTTTTGCTTAAAAATCATTAATTTTCTTTGCACCAAAAATTTTCCCAATTTTTCTGTTACGTTAAGCACAACGCGAAAATGAAGACTAACGTTTTTCGCAAAACTTTCTGCCCACAAGGTGGTTGTTTCGCGTCCAGAGAGGACCCATCCGAGAGCGCTTTTCTTCTCTCCGTTCTCAATATTTTTGTTTGCATACACCGCAAATGATAAACAAAACAGAAAAACGTGTATTTTCCATTCTCTGTTTATGAGTTTTCAATGACTTTTATCACAATCCGTTTTGACGCAATTTTCAAGGACAAAGAAACCTGACAGATTTATTTTATTCTTTTTAAACTTGAATGTGACATTTAAAGTTAGGGGTTTTACCGGTTCTTTACATACCTGAGTTGAAATAAATTTGCATGATGAAAAATAGTACAATTTTTCAAAAATGCCTACTATATTAATAATATGATAGGAAGTGTGTTTAATTAATTTCGATTAATTTAATTAAATATTTCGAACTTGAAATTTATTCCCGAATTTTTCGAAAATACCTACTATATATTAATAATATGATAGGAAGTTTATTTAATTAATTTCAATGAATGAACTGAATTAAATATTTTGAACTTGAAAGTTCAGCATATAACATAAGTCGATGACTATTGCCGCCCTGCTCTCACCTAAGTGAGGTTTAGACCTAATAAACCTTTCTAAAAGTTTGATTCAAAGCAAATTAAGTCAGACTTTGTTTGGGGAGTAGTAATGATATCGTACCATAAAACTTTCCATTCCCGAAATTATTATCTATTGACTTAATAGGTTCTACTGGAATCAGTGCAGTATTATATTAAGCAATTTATATTAGACTTTGTTTTGAGAGCAGGTAAGAAATGTCGTATTATAAATACTTTCTATTTTTTAATTTATGATATATCGTTTTTCTACAAACTCTAACTACTATACAGAACTTCCGAAAACTTCATTCCACTGCAATGACTGTGAATCTTTGCGATTTCATACTTACTCTGTTATTCTACCTTGACAAACTTGTGCGTAAAAATCCTTACTGGATTTTCATCTGGTTCATTAGATGTATATGTTATATGCTAGATGCGTGGAAAGAAATTTGTGACATGGCCAGTCACAGATTTTTCGGCTTGGTTATGGTATATGTAATATGACTTAATATCATATATATAAAAGGTTAAATTTCTTAAGATGAGCTCATTATAAATAAATCAACTAATTTAAAGTAAAAAAATGTTGAATGCAACCTTTATATATGAATTTTCCAAATTTGCAATATTTATCATATGTTTTATATGTAAATTGTTGACAAATAAGCTATTTCAATTGCATAAATCAGTTCATACCAAATGTAACAACCAAATCTTGATTTAGTAAACATAAGTAGTCTTATAGGTTTCAGTCATTAATGCCGGTAATGAAGATGATTTACCATGCATATAGATTTTATAAAAATGAGCTCATTATCATATTCACCCCAAGGGCAATAGTAAGAATTTCAAATATTTGTCATATGTTTTATTTGTAAAATATGAACAAATAACAGCTGAACTATAAACGAAGGCATTGAGAAAGTATGTATATATTTAATAAAATTTTTGTTTCTATTAATTGAATATGTAATTGATATATTAACTGTATATAAATGATTTAATATATCAATTATAAATTTAATTATTTAATGATACATTACTAAGTAAAGTTAATAAAAGTTCTATCAGCTGCATATGTGAACTCATTATAATGTGAACGTTAATTCATTACTATGAATAAGTAAGTGCCTAAATGAGACACTGTGAATGTAGTATTAGCTGCAGTGGAAACTTGATATAATGAGTTAATAAAATAAACAGATTTAAAAATCGTTATTTCTTTATTTAAACCAAATGGTTAGTAAGAATAAGAATATACGATTTATTAGATTTTTTCACTTGATACTTAAAAATCATTATTTCTTTGTTTAATTCAAGCGATTAGTAGGAACAAAAATATGTAATATATGTATGTACATACATACAATATATATGTAATATACATTGTAGCATTTCAATACTTTCTACATGATCTGCTTTTCTTAGAGAGAATAAACGGTTTTATTTTACCTTTAATTTAGGTTTTTGTACAAAATATTGATGATCTGTTACATCTATACAACTATAGTGAGTTCATAGCAAAATGAGCCACTGTAAAAATAATCAGCTGTTCATTTGCAAACGAAAATTGCATCAAAATAAAAAATGTAGCCAAAACATTAAATACGCGTTCAATTTGTTTACTAAATATGACAATAATAAATTATGTAAATACTAAGTAACAAAAATGAATGAAAACAGTAGCAATATTACATTTTACGAAGCCCAACAGACAACAAATACTGCAATGCAGCAAGATAAAAATCATGACATGATGCTTGATTTGAGTTTAAGCGGACAAAAATCTGCTAACATATTTGCAGGTATATTAAATGAATAATTTTAATAGCATAATTTAAATACATTAATGTTTTAGCTGATCAAACACCGACACCTACACGTTTGATTAAGAACTGCGACGAAGTGGGCCTGTTTGATGACTTGCGGCATGTTAATCCCTTTGATGAAACCTTTCGACGTGCTGTTGAACAAAACGAAGTTGGAAAAATAAAACAAACTCGTAATGAAAACAATGAATCCCAGCCAGAAGAAGAATCATTACATACACCGCAAGTTTTCCCGTTGTTAGAAAGCAATGGAAATGCACTATTTCAATCTTGTGAGAAGACATTAGAAAGTCCATCAACTGCCGGTGTCGCTTTAGATGTAACCGTTGTAGATCTCTTAAGCGATTGTGCCGCTTATATAAATAGACAAAATTCCTCTGGAAGTAATTGCAGTGAAGAAAAAAAACAAAATAAATATCGTAATATAGCAGAAAAACCAGAAACAAATAATTGTCTACAAATTGCACCAACATCAATACAATTAATACAACCACAGCTCATAACATTAAGTTTTCCAAACGACAGTGAAAGTATAACACAGTCTAAGCAAACAATTAATGCTATACCAGTACAAACCGTAAAGCCATTCATTTTACCTAAACCAGCAACTGCCACAGTAGCCAAACATCATAATACTTCCACTGCAAACAGTGCTGTTACTACAAATCATATCACAATAAACTCACCAAGTATTAACAATGAACCAAGTAGTGCTAGCCTCACGCCAACTTCACAATTGCCCATTAAAGAACGCTTGAAAGCTATACTTAATCAAAATAATAGACGCAGTATTGAAATTCCTATAAAAACCAATAATCGCCAGAGGACTATTGCCGGCAAAGCACACTATAAATTTGATGAAGATTGTATGGAGCGGCGACGTGCTGCTGCCACACGTTATCGAGTTAAAATGCGTAATGAACATAAAGATTTAAGAAGGAAAAATATTGAACTGCAAGCCGAAAACGAGAAGTTACGAAATCGTGTAAGTCAGTTGGAACAAATATTAAGTAAACAACAAACAATAGGTGCTCAACTATCTACAGATGGTAATATGTTTTAACATTTTGTTTTTTAATTTTTTAAAACTAATACTTTTTGTTCACTTTTTCAGGTACCAATAAATCAGCCATTTCTCTGATTAAATCAGAATTCGAGATTCCTTCATCAACGATTAAACTCGTAATGAAAATTCCAAAGATGGTTGTAACACCAAATGGTCCACCTCTTTTTCAAAATCCTATAACGTATAGTATTGAGAAGAAATAGTAGAGATTAAACTGTGTTCTTTTATATTTCGTAATATAATTAAATTTTTATTCTTTGTTTTTAATGTTAAATATAATTTCACCGTTATTGTGCCATTACAAGGACAGTAAAGAGCTGTTCCTGAATTCTGATCAGTGTATATATAAAATAATAGTTTTGTTTAAAAAGCAAACGATATCCTTAGAAGCTATATAATTTAAGTTATTTGGAATTGTAAAAATAAACCTTATAAATTATTGTCAAACAAATTAAACAAATTAAATTAAGTCAATACTTAAAAACAGTTTAAACAATATTCTATTGGGTGAACCAATATCCATATGGGAATAAAATGCTAAAATTTTTTCGTGCCACATAGATGCTCACCCTAATGGCATCATGTTTGGTACCACCTTTTCTCCCAGATGCACTTGTTGATTCTTCTTATCATGTCTATAACGAAATCAATTGCAATCGGGCTAACATCAGTGAAGGCAAATATAATCGTAAACTAACAGCTCTTCACACAGATACTGTATCCGCAACGAAATCGTCTAATGAAGTTCTCAATACGTCTTCGTCTAATGTTTCTTGCGAAGAACGACCCCGTGTAACAAAACTGTCCAATTCAAAGGCATTTTCTATTTAAGCTAGACCAGTATATTGGGTTATTGCAAGCATAAGACAATCAAAGCAGAGCTAATGAATAATGAACAACTTAACCGAAATTCTATGGTCTAATTTATTAAGTAAGGTAAAAATGGTTTCGCAATGTATTGTGTTGTCGCATCATTGTCCTTCCCTACTTAAATTCACTATGATATGGGTTTCTCTCTATTTAAATTTTTGACAGTTTGTACGTAGTTTACTATGACCTGGGTTTCACTGTATTCAAATTTTGGACAGTTTGTACGACAAATGCAGTTGTAGCTGCAGTGGGTGCGTACAATGCAAGACTGAATTATATTTTTACGTTTTCATTACAATATGTACAATAAAATAGGTCTGTTCTACGCGCTACTCGCAGTAATAGTACGTTTACATTGGCCCTTAATGACTGATTTAGGTCAAAAAATCACAACTGAAAAGCATATGATTGATTTCTGCGTACAAAATCTCATATGTGCAAATGACTAATATGGAGTTAAAAGCAAAGAATCGCCTTTGGTTTAAACTGAGCCATTTGAAAGTGTTTACATTCGTTGTAATTCATTTGTTCTCATTTCAAACAGCTGATTTTTCAACTTACCATTTGATTTGATTTTTGGCCTGTGCCAAAAAAATGTTGGATGAAGGTAAAATATAACTTCAAACCTTACAATATAAGCTAAAAACTTATTTTTAGCTTCAATTAAGTATACTTTTTTTGTAAATATGTCAAAAACAGCTCTCTCAAACTGTCAAAATGCCATGAGTGAAAAGTTTCATCACCCCAAACGGAACGTTTCACCACCTTAAACGGTCTTCAATTTTTTTTACTACGAAAGAGTGAAAATTGGGTTTTGTTTAGGTTTTTTTGACAAGAGAAATGCACCAAAAACTTTAAAATGCAGTCAAATCAAACTAAGCTATAAAAGGTAGTGACTAAGTTTCTTTGAAAAAATAATTTTATTTGTCAATTACAATTATTACCTCAGTTATTAATATTTGTAGATGATGTTGAAAGGGTAATGGGATGTAAGTTATTTAAGCGAATATATGTATTTCCTAAATATAACGAAAGAAGGTAAAAAACAATAATTTATTAATGTGAAATTAAAATATATGTTTTATGGTTAATGTGATTTGTATGTTTTTATATGTATAAATACAAGTTTTCTTTGGCCCCAATTGTGAAACGTGAAAAAATCTTCTGAGAAAACGAAGTGAAAAAGTTATATAAACGAGCCGCTGAAAATAAACACATTAAATAAACTTATAATGCATCATATATAATATGTTAAAAAAATTGTGAACAGTCTAACTGCTTCCGCAATTTATAACAACCCTGGTCAAAAAGTCATATGTAAAATGAACATAGCTACTGAGTAGAAAAATTCAACAATGCAAACGCAGCTGATTTCTGAATTGACCACACCAACAAAATTACCATAAACAGTGCATAATAATATAAATTTTTCATAACAACGTAAATTATGAAACGAAGAAGGTCGAAAAGTTATAAAATTTAAAAAGTGTGTAAATGTTAATGTAATTTATGAAATAACAAAAAAAGCAATGACTATTTGAATACACATTTGTGTAAATTGAAGAATTTTGTTTTGAATGTACGAAATATTGACGAGTTTCAACGGAGAAATTGAAGAACAAATTATAAGATATAAAATAAAGTTGTCAACCAAAAAAAGGAGACTTTCTGTTAATGACGTCACATTAACTCTATTATGATATTTGGAATCATTTTAGCAGATATATATAAGGAAATAAAGAAACGATAATAAATAGTTTACAAGATGATGCAAGGAATTGAGGGCAAGGTTGTTGTTTTGGGCTCGAGAGGTGAGTACAGTATTAGCAAAAGTTATGTATATGTGCATATATGTATGTTAAATCCACTAAAAATTTAGTATTGGAATTGCCTTGGTTAATGCTTTCGAAGTGCCTTTCTTGTACAATAAAAAGTACAATAGAATATAAAGTATAAATAAACAGAAAATAAACCCCTCACGTTACACATTTAATTTAGTCATCAAATTCTGCTGACACAGTAGCTGCGTCCCTTCTTTTGTTTATGAGCTAAGCAATGTGTGCTTTTTTGCTTGGCAATTCAAAATGAAAACAAAAGCAGATAACAGATAAATTTTTTTGTAAATAAAAATAAACAAATAAAATTAACGGCTGCAGTTTTTATCAGTTGTAAGCGTTTAGTCTCAACAAATACGAGAGATATTCACAAATTTCACACAAACATTTAAAATCGCTAATTGTGGTCAGCGAAAAGATATCTCCAGTTCAGCCATCGTAACCAACCGTCTAGCGATATAGTAAAATAATTAAATATGATATATGTTTGGCTATTAGAGGGATTACTGCTGGCCTTGTCTCAAGTATCTTATCATAAATTTGATATGCTGGGTAAATGTACTTCAAAAGCGTAAACAATGGAAATTGTATGTCTGGAACTAACTATTGTTTCTTCTATTGTTTAATTATTTAGAATACTTAATCTTTGTTTTGTTTACTTTAACGCTTTAACTCTTTAACTCTTTTGTTGTTTTAACCTAATTCGGGGAATTACATTTTATTGTATTTCTGTCTCAGCAATAATTTGTCAACGCTTTGGTGGCAAACGTTCATGTTTGTTTAGCTAATGAAAAGAAAGGAATTTCAATTGTAAAATATATATCTAAAGAATCTTTATGAAACTGAAATTGGTTAGGTTTCTTAACTCCTCTAATCTGAAGAAGTACAAAACTTTTTAGATCGAACGACCTTTTAAATGTGATCGTGATGATTAATAAACTTTTATTATTTTATTATGCATATAAAACAATGTTATCATTTTACAGTGGGACAACGAATAAAACAACTTTTTGGTGGAATTTGATTTCATTCATCCACGTAGTCTCCATCAAGAGGTACACAAGACTAACTCCCTTCATCTTTGGCTTAAAAATATGCTTCAGTTTCCACGATACCTTTTTCATTGGAATAAAATCTCTTTACTTTTTGGCTAAATTCCACTCTATTCATCGACATAGTCTCCATCAAGAGGCACACAACACTAACTCCCTTCTCCATCAAGAGTTACACAAGACTAAGTTCCTTAAAGAATGATTTATCTTTGGCTTAAAAATATGCTTCAGTTTCCACGATACCTTTTTCATTGGACTAAAATCTCTTTAACTGGTAAGTATTTTTGTTGGGAACCATAAGCAGATAGTAATTCGTGAGGGCTAAATTAGCTATACGTGAGTGCCAATGCCAATTCGAAAGTGTGATTGTGCAATTTGGTCATGAGTACAATTGATTACCATATTGTTTTGGGTCAGGGAGGATTATTTCCTTTTGTTCAAATGGGATTATTTCTTCGGTCATATACTCTTCTTAAACCGCCAATAGTTTTTTGGTCAATGTCCAGCGAATAAGGACCTACTTCCGAAACCTTGTTTTTCTCGTAAAAAAAGTTTATGCAAAATGAAGTCGAGTAACCGTTCAAATGCTTTTTTTTTCATTTGAAAAGTATCATTTCAAAGTTATGACTTTTTAAAATGATATAAATTTTTCATTGGTGTAGCCAATAATGTGTCATCATACCGACTTATTAGTCGACATGTTATATTTCTAGTACAGAGAAATAATTATTTTTCACATAAACTAAAATATGCAAGAATGCGATGACTAAAGCTTAAACTTAGCCAATGTAGACGTACTGCTTTACTACGTCTCTACCTTTTAAGTCTTGTGTAGAACAATGAAAACACAGTGGTTAATTATTGAAAATGGTTCTATTGTTTTTTGAAGTTGTTTCCATGATGATCAATACATTTTTGTATTCCACTTAACCAATTTTTGAAACAGTTTTGCTACTTTAAAGTTGGTATCTCCAAAACCATGGTTTTGAATGTCTCAATGGCCTATTCGGGCTTGCAAAAACGCCCGCCACGCATTTTTTTCTTAATGTTTGGTATCAAGTAGAAGTGATTAAGTGCTATGGTAAGTAGGGACTATTAGGCGGATTCGACATTTTGAGCGCCCAAAAATTCTTTTGCTTGAGTTGATATGTGGGAGCTCGTATTGCCGAGGTTAAGGATGATCTTCTTTTGACGGTTGTGGTTTTCTACTTCACACAGAGACTGTATCTGCAAGTATGTGTTATGATCGAACGTATTAGACAGATTTGTTATTATATTAGATTTGCTTTTAATAGCTCAAATAATATTTAAAGCATTACAAAAAAGTATTTTATACTCACCATTACTCGACAATAATGCATCTTCAACTATTACTGTTATAGATGTTGTTTTACGAAGAAAGAAAACCATAATGCAAATTC
>NW_024032775.1:0-9349 GCF_002237135.1 Teleopsis dalmanni
GCTTTTCCACTTGCTAATGTCAACAGATAAAATTCAAAGTTAATGGAATGCGTATGTGTGTAACCTAAATTCAACTCATTCAACTCATTCAGTTCAACACTCAGTTCGTCGTCAGTTAGTCCAGTTAAATAGTGGAACAGACAATATCAACAGCAAATCCTTGCCAAAATGTCTATGTCAGATTACAAACAATATTGCTTCCAGTTGTCATATCCTGTGTGAGTGTTTCCTTTCTTTACATGATTCAATGCCGTTGCTTTTCCTTTTTCGTTACGCTCCTTACACGCATTGACTTCATCAACAATTCCTTTGGTTCAGGTTAAAGTCATATCGTTAGCATTAACGCTTTTTGATTTTTATTGAGTCAGCTAAATTTTATTCGATTTGCTCACCCTTCTTTAACTCCAAGCTAACCATCGTCAAACCAAAAACAAGGGAGTGAATTTTATGCTAAGGGGAGGAATATTTTTACAGCTTTAATGGCTAAAATGAGTTGGGTTAAATCGTACGCGCGTACACATTCTCCGTAAAGTTCTTACTTTTTTTTGGAAGTCACGGTATTTTTTGCTTGGATGTAGCGTTCGCATCTTTCGGTAGCAATGAAATTTATTTTATTCCAAAATGATAGTCGACCTCATCAAATTTTGTCGGCAAAGCTGTTTTTGTTGCTTTTGTTGTAGTGGGAATAGGTAGCGTTCAAAATGAAGCTGTATGTGATAAAATAAATTACTGGGAGATTAGTGAAAATTTAATTATCATGTCTCTTTGATGAAGTTCAGCTTAATACTCGTAAAATTGAAGTAAGTGATTATTGAAAATTATAGACATATGCATTCAAGTTTATATTGTATTTATATATACCTATACAAACTTTTTGAGACACACCAAATTGTTTCGCATATTGTTAAACTAATGCACTACATGATATTTAAGGAATATAATTAAAATATTGTCATTATGCTTAGTTAATAATATAACATAGTTTACTGCAATAAAACATCTTTTAAGTGATACACACAAATACATACTACAATTAATATAATATAATATAATATAAAACATATATCTATAGTAATACAATCAAATAATTCGACTGTCACTTCTATATGGATGTGTAGCGTTCAGCAAGGCTTCAAACATTATTATTCGCCAGCTACAAATTGCACAAAGTCAGGCTCTGAGAAGACTTTTCAAAGTATCATGGTACATTAAGACCTCAAGTTTTATCTGATCAAAATATATGTACAAAAAGGATAGAGCCCTAAAATTATTTACGAAAACTGTCAGGCTTACCAACACCGCGTTATCTAATCTCAGAATGGTTACAGGCTCTTCGGGGAGGTATGCAGATCTGAGGTCAATTATTGCTTAGTCTGCTGAAATGATAAACAATAATCCATTCAAGCCGTAGAGAGAGATTATGAAGTAACTTTGCAATTAATAGAGAGTAAAAGTACTTAAGTGCACTGACTCAATTAAACTCAATATAATAATAATAATGACTTCTTTTAATACCGAAATAGATATATATATAATTGTATTTAAATTGGTAGAAGAATTTTTTACCATTATCTATGTATAATCTAAACAGTATATATAAACATAGGTTAGCACCTAGAATGCATCGTATGTATATTTCGTCAACATCTTTTCGCAGATGATAATGTTAAATGGATGTGTTTTACAGCGCTAGGAAAATTGCTCAAGTCCACACCATATGTAAAAGAAGATCTGTAGTCAAATTGATTAAACTATTTTTTAACTATAAAAACTCTATAAAAACTATATTTTTTTAACTAAAAAAGGGACATCATCAAAACAGCGAAACTGCTAGATGATTATTTGTCAATAATGAAGCTCGCATATCTCATGGTTCATTTGCGTGTGGTAGTCGTCGCTAGGGAGCTACTAATACTTATCAGAAGTAGCATCCAATTTGTCACAGGGTTTCTCACTGGACATTGCTGAGTCAAAAATCATTTATCGAACCTAGGTATTACTAGAGATGATAGCTGCAGACTTTGTTTCAAAATAGAGGAAACAGCAGAACACATTCTGTGTCACTGTGATAGTCTCGCCAGACTCAGACTTCGATATTTATAAACTGTCTATTCACTTATAACGGAATTAGACCACATCTCTCCAAAGGACATAATAACGTTCTTAACTGCTACTCACGTACGGAACTAAAGTGGGTCTGTCACAATAATCCTTAAAGGGTGCAGTAATGTGGTGACAAGTTCCCAACCCTTTTATAATCTAATATAATCTATATATATATATATTTCTTTTTATATTATATATATATATATTATTTCTATAAACATATATTCCTATATTTATGCTTTTAGGCATTTGAATTTGAATTTTATTCAGAGATAAAGAAAAGACTTTTAGAATGTTGTATAGAAACAGTAAAGCAAACCTAAAACGAACTCGAGTTCTCATCTAGAGTTATAAATTAAAGGACCTAAGCGATTTATATTCTAAGTCAAAATTGAATAAATATAATATATGGCTGTACTACATTGTTAACTGAAAAAGCTCTTACATTATCTATGTTTAATACAGAATGTAGAATTATATATTGTACTATAAGCAATAAGTGTATTTTGAGCCTTGAAAATGTAAGGGTTCTAACAAGTTAAGGACCTGATATGTTACATTGCTAGCTCCAAAATTTATTATGTTTTTTTTAAATATTATTACAATGTTTTATTATTAAATGTTTAATGATAGACAATTAAAATTAACAAAAATTATAAAAATAAAAATAAAATAATGAAATAAGAATAACAATAATGTATGCATTGAAATTTAATTTCTGTTGAATTTATTGACAATAAATGTCTGAAGAACTTAAGGTATATAATGTAAATACGTACTTAATGTTTGTGCATTATAAAAGTTTTTTATTTATTGTTTAACTTTAAATATCAATTTACAAAATTTAAAAATAAATAAATTCTTTTTGAAAATAAAAAAAAAATAAAAGTTTTAATTACCCGTGGGCGTACTATAACTCTGTACTTTTCTCTTCAATTCTTTTAATATATTTCAGGGTGTTAGTTTTATAGGTAATATAAGGTTAAGAACTTGAAATACAATAACTCAAGTGTTTTCTACTGAAACAGACTAACGCTTTTTTCTTATTAATGTTATTAAAATGCCGTTGATTTTATCTTCAAAAGACGTTCACAAAATTCTCTCTACTCGTATTTCTTTTATCTCATTGAAGAAAATAGATTTGAGGCAGTAAATGTCAATGGTTGTCATGGCATTGTAAGGAATGCGTACTCCTCAGTATACCTCTATATTATACTATTTATAATCCTCCACCCCGTTTATTTTTTTCTTTGTTTATTGTCGCATTCAACAGTTTTGCTTTGCTTCAATTTTCGCTTCATTAAGATTAATATCATTATCTACAATTTATACTCCTACATTCAGTGGCTGGTATGAATGTAAGCGCCGCAAGGGGGTGTTGCTATGTACCTGTGTATATATATCTATTGTATATTCCAAAGCAGCTATAGAGCTTTCAAATCTTATTGAAAATTTTTGGTAAATTCTAGTTTGGCACTGAAAGCGAAGCACTGAAATCAGATTAAGCGATTAAGGCAGCAGAGAACTTAAAGGTTTTCGTGACGATTTCATGACAGAGGGGATGAAATTGTTAAACATTGCATTATTTCTAATATAAAAACATGTATGGTTAATTTGTTAGGATTTTAATAAATTACATTCGATTATAATATATGAAAAAGTAGTTTTGTAAATCTGAAAATGCTTTGGACCTTGATGCAGCAAGTATAATCTTTAAAACTTTTATATTTCAATCACTGAAAGATATTGACTTACTTTAATTTTTTATAAAATACATCGTAAATACTTATATTTTTATATATTTGTATTTTATTTGTATACTCAATATAAGGTTGTTTAATAAGTTCGCGGAACAGCATATAGTCGTTAGTAGTTGAACTATAATTTCGAAGTTATTTCAATATTTCACCTTTCATTTCGATCCAAGAACTTATCTTTGCTTATTTTTTGGTGAAAAGCCTGAGCAGTTACATTCAGACCATCCACTAAAGGAGTATAAATTGTAGATAATGATATTAATCTGAGCAAAAGTTTTTTTGAAATGCAAAAGAGGTGAGAGTATCATTGGCAAAAGTTTATGAAATTAAGATGAATATACATATATAAACAATATTACAAAATTACAAAATATTACAAAATATTTGAACGCTCCTCGTATGAGTCGATAACATTTGTCTGACTTTTCTATAATAAGGAACAGTATTGGCCATTCTTAAGATAATAAGATATATCGAAACGAATGACATATTAAATTCAGTTGCTTTTTCTAGTGCAAAACGATGTTATAATATTTCAAAAGATGTGGGTAGTTGTTATTAGTTTGTCAAGCAGTTTGTAAAAATAATAACAATAAACACTTAAAAATAAATAAGTTGTTTTGAGCATCAAGAAGTGTCAATGAATATCTTTGTTAAAATACTTTTTCGTAAAATAGAAACTTGAGATATTTCTTAACGAATATGACAAGTTATTTATAGTAAAATATCTTAACATTATGTCTATAAATATCACCCACTTATTTTTAAGTGTTACTCCATTTAAGTAGTGAATCATACGTAGGTGAATAATATGAATAACACCAGAGCATAATAATTTAATATATAAATGCATAAAATAAAATTTTTATTAACTATTTTATTAATAAGTTTTATCTAATATTAGTTTAAAAATAAATTGATATATATAGGATGTTTCATTTGAAAAATGCTAAAAATTTGGATAGATTCGAAAAAGCCAAAAAAGGAAGAAAGTCGTATGAGAAAAGGGTTCCTAGTTTCAATATTTACTAAGATACGAAGCACCAAAAGAAGTCTACCTAAAAAAATGTTACTTATATAACTTTAAATATCTTAAATATGGCTCATCCCAATAATTTACTTGATGTGACATTAAGTTCATTAAATAGAGGTCACCTTTTTTTTAAATTATGTTTGAAAAAATACTATGTTTTAAGGAAATATTATTTTTATTTCTCGAATTATTTTATTGCATTTATAGTGGTTACAGAAATATCTTAGAAACACCATTTCAGAGCTCCGCTTTTCCATATGAACCCAGTTATCTGCAGACAATATAGTCATTGACAACTCACTACCAGAACACGATCAGTCATTTATGGAAAAATAAATTTTTGTTTATAGTTCTTCTTCAGATACCATTGATCGTGGCCTTCTAATTTTGAAAAAGTACGGTTAATAAATAATACAGTAACAAGTTTTTCAGACAATTTTAATAGTTGAAGGATTACATTTGAGTTTTTTTATAGATGTTTTGAAACTTCTCTTAAATTTTTTTTTAATAAATTTGCTAATTACTGTTATAAACAAATTCAAACAATGTTTTAGAACACATATTTTAGGTACTTTTATAAATTATTTATAAAATCTGCTAGAATTTAGTAAGTCTATGTATTGTGATTTGCCATATATAATTTAATAAAAGAATAACATAGTGCTAGTTTATAGATTAACAGTTACTTATTTGAGTGCCGTTGTGTGGGTAAAGGTATGAATTACAAAAAGACCCTGTATAAATTAAATAAAATATTTGCTTTAAATCTAATGTCATAATTATTTGTATGAAAAATTATTTACTAAACAATAACGATCAGTCATTTATGGAAAAATAAATTTTTGTTTATAGTTCTTCTTCAGATACCATTGATCGTGGCCTTCTAATTTTGAAAAAGTACGGTTAATAAATAATACAGTAACAAGTTTTTCAGACAATTTTAATAGTTGAAGGATTACATTTGAGTTTTTTATAGATGTTTTGAAACTTCTCTTAAATTTTTTTTTAATAAATTTGCTAATTACTGTTATAAACAAATTCAAACAATGTTTTAGAACACATATTTTAGGTACTTTTATAAATTATTTATAAAATCTGCTAGAATTTAGTAAGTCTATGTATTGTGATTTGCCATATATAATTTAATAAAAGAATAACATAGTGCTAGTTTATAGATTAACAGTTACTTATTTGAGTGCCGTTGTGTGGGTAAAGGTATGAATTACAAAAAGACCCTGTATAAATTAAATAAAATATTTGCTTTAAATCTAATGTCATAATTATTTGTATGAAAAATTATTTACTAAACAATAACTTTGATTATGAATTTTTCCTGTCTTTACAAATTCAAAACTCTCATATACTTCACAATAAACTTCAAATAATTATTTGCCTAATGTACTCAACCTACATTAATTTACTTGCTTTTTAATATTGTATACATTGTGTACTTTTGACAAATATTTGTAAAAATCTTAATGAAACTCAATCATTTGCTCATCCATCAAATTCCAAAGACTGGTATCATCGTCATAATCTCTGGTATTAACAACATCATTACGAGGCAGAGTAGCTAAATAAAACAAACCGTAAATAATATCAAAATATCAAAATCTGTATCAACTTTACATACTGAAGTACAAAACGCTAACATAAACAAATACTCGTACGAGAGTGAATTCAATATAAGACCACAGGCTCCGTGGGTAAGAAAAGCGAACCATGGAGTACTCATCGGTGGGTTAAATATTTGGTACGACAGGATGCGCGCGTCAGACATATTTCTTTACACAGTTTTACAAACAAAAACTTCCCCCAACTCCCAAGAGGATTCAGTATTCAACCCTCGTATGAAACAGCAACAACAACTACGACGTTTAACTGCATATTAGAGGATTTGCTGGCAGTTTTTTGTATTGGTGGATGGGTATTGCTTCCCACACGAGAAAGGGTTGTTGGCAGTAGTGTATCTGCAATTTAATTCATTTTCCTATCTGAAAATTGCAAAACCATAGATACCAGTTATATGTTTAGTGCAAGCTATGTAGTGCATTTGATAATTTGGCATTGCTGCCGCTGCTATTAGGATTTATCATCTATGGTAATACTTTAATGCGATTAATTGAAATTGCTTTCAACTCGCAAAATGTAATTAGACAAATCAGCTGCATATAAAATTAATAAATTCACAAACTTCTATGGATCATTAATTACGTCAATAGATTTTAAGTAGTTGTGTAGTTAAAATGAGTTAATTAAGATATAAAAAAGTTTTGAAATAAATAAATGCTGGAGGATATTAAGTTTAAAATTTATTTTATTTTATTTAAAATTTTAATTGACGTGAAATTAAAAAATAATCAGGACCGAGTAAAATGCAGTTCTTGTTTAAAAAACAGAGTTATGAGCCGAGTCATAAACAGAGTCATAAACAGCATCATTAACTGAGTTATCATAAACAGAGAATCATAAACAAAGTCAGATGTCTTTTCTATTGATAAGCAATACAGAGTTTTAACAATTTTATTAATTTTTATTAAGAATTTTATGTCGTATGACATAAATTTATTTTCAATAGAAAAGGGCAGTCATAGTAAGAAAATATTTAAATAATAGATATTAAGTTCTTAATTAAAAATTAAGCTAGAAACTTGAACAAATTTTTTCCCTTCCGTCTCCGTATAACAAATACGACCATAAAATACGACAAAGCAAAACTCTTTAAAAGTGTTTGCAGACAGTAGGTTAGGTTAGGTTATACCAGCGATCCCTAGTGGTTCCACTTAAGTCTATTGACAAATTATATTACCGTATATATAGGAAAAAAAAATCAAGGTTTAAAACCACCTAGAACCTTTGGCGAAGCCTAAAATGTTATTTAGTGTCAGGTCCTGTAATTGGTCAAGATCCTTAAGAAAGAGGGCTCCTAAAGCATTGAGTCGCCGCCGTGCATGAGCTCGGCAAAAACATAGTAGATGAGAGACACTCTCATCATCTTCCAAACAGCTACGACATTGATTGAAAGGGATACCTAATCTTCTATATTGATTCCCTAGTTTACAGTGACCTGTAAGTAAATCCAACAAAAATACTGATACCTCTATGGGGTATCTCGTGGAGAATTTTAGATTTCCTTTTATCGAAACGTCGCCAGAGCCGAGCATTTGACCAAAGGGTTTGAGTAAAGCCCTTTGGTTTACGCTAAGTAAATTGATATTAGACTTTTATTTAGTTTTCAAATTATTTGTAGAAGGAATCAAATAATCGAACAAGAATTTTATATTCTGTCTAAATAGGTAATTTTTTTTTAATTTATTAAATGGGTATACATTGTGACCGAAAAGTTTTCGGAAATTCTCATTTAAAATTCGCGCGCTGTATATTTTTCGATATTTTAAGTTTATGTAGTTTGGCAGCACTGTCCTTAATTACTATGCCAAAAATGAGCGCGATCTGTCAGACAGTTCGTTTACGGCAGCTGTTGAAACCAGTTCACCTCAGTAGTGCGTTGCGAAAAAACAATGGAAAAAAATATTGATCAAAGAGTTTGCATCAAATTTTGTGTTTCGAACGAATTTTCGTGTGCAGAATCGTTGCGAATGCTACAAAAGGCTTATGGGGAATCAGTTTTATCGAAAACTCAAGTTTATGAGTGGTACAAAGCCTTTCAGGACTGTCGTACGACCGTCGAAGACATGCCGCGTTCTGGACGACCTTCGACCTCTACCACCGACGAAAACATTGAAAAGGCAAAGGAAATCGTGTTCAAAAATCCTCATGTGAGTGTTAGAGAGATAGCACGAGAGCTAGGCATCGGTCGTGAGATGGCTCGTTTGATTTTGGTGGACAATTTGTGTATGCGACGTGTCAACGCTCGGCTTTTTCCGATTCACCTCAATTTGTTCCAAAAACACCATCGTGGACAGGTCTCGTTAGACATGCTTGATCGTGCCAATTCCGATCCAACTTTCATGGAACGCATCATAACGGGTGACGAGACATGGGTCTACGAGTACGACATGCAAACAAGCCAACAATCATCGGAATGGAGAGGAAAAGACGAGCCGAAACCGAAAAAACCACGCCAAAGTCGCTCGAAAATCAAGGCAATGCTGATTGTTTTCTTCGATATTCGTGGTGTGGTGCATCATGAATTCGTCCCTGAAGGACAAACAGTCAATAAAGCCTATTATTTGACTGTTTTAAGACGTTTGCGTGAAAATATCCGCCGTAAACGGCCTCAATTGTGGAAGGATAATTCATGGATTTTTCATGACGATAATGCTCCCTCGCACCGAGCCAACATTATCAACGATTTTAAGGCCAAACATTCAATAAATACCATCGAACAGCCCCCGTATTCACCTGATCTTGCACCGTGTGACTTTTTCCTGTTTCCCAAACTCAAATTACCACTCAGAGGAACGCGTTTTGAATCCATAGAAGACGTAAA
>NW_024032776.1:0-9347 GCF_002237135.1 Teleopsis dalmanni
GTTGCCTTTAAATGAAACCAAACAATCAAAATCAAAATTTACGTACATTGGTTTTTAGCTTATCATATTAAGATAACCCAGGGAGGGTCACAGTGGATTATATCGGATGAAAATCGCAAGCCGTCTTTTTTAAGTATAGAAATCATAACATGTGTGTTCGCGTATGAAGTACTTTGTATGCAGTGCAGGCTTACTGCAGTTATTTAGGCTTACTTTGCTAAATTTGCGTTTGAGGATAGCTGATCGTGCAGTCTTGAGGAAGAAAATGTTGTTATATCTTTTATAAGGTTTCTTTGTTTTTTGTCCACTTTCGGTACATAGGTTCTTTGTATCTTTTATAAAACTTTGATCCTTTATACTTTCTTACGCGGCTTTCATGTTATCATTTAAATTGCGTACTTTTTATGTTGAGCAGTAGTTTTTAGTTAGTATTTGTTTTATTACTTATATTTTTCAATCTTCTTTCGTTTATTTTATACTCGGCTCGTGTCCGACTTCTTATATCTTTAGCTCTATTCCAAGTCTTACGGTAATTGTTTATGTAAACAACTATACTACTGATTGCTGAGTTAAATATCTGATTTTGCTTGGAACTGTCTTGTTTAGTTGGTAATGAACTATTTTCTTAATTTTGGTCAGTTTCGCAGTGTCTTTCATATAGTGTACATTCCGTATTTCATCTAAGCTTAACCGAATTATTTGTACCATTAAATTATGATCGCTGAAGAAAACGACACCTTTAAATAAAGTTAAATCTAGGAACGATTTATGGTATATCTTATGATGGTATGGTATTATTGATAATAATGTGATTATACATTTAAAATAACTAAATTTTAATAGAAAGAGATTTATTGAAAATAGTAGGAATTGTAGTTAAAACAATAGTAAATCACTGAACTTTAATATCTTAGTTGTAATATCTGAAACAGGTGAAACAACTGTTTCTGTGTCTTCAACAATTTAATATCAACATAACGTAACATTGAATAAAATTTATTTAATATGGTTGACAAAAATACTAAGCGACCATTTAAATGAATTCCTTGCAAATTTGTTATCAAAATAAGTGATACGTACAAGATAATATCAATCTTGCTAGCTTAGTCAAAACAAGATAAATAAATTATGGGTTGTTATGGTATTATATCTATAAGCCTTTTATTCATATATATCATTAGTTTGTTATAACTGTTGAAATTGTCTTTTAAAATTTGAAAAACATTGATATCTTGCTATTAAAAAATTAAACTAATGGGGGAATCTGTAAATTAGTGAAAAGATATATTAAAATATAATCAAGCTGTAACAGATATAACTAGCTTTTCTTAGTTTATTAATTTTTGATATAAATCTAAATATTATGTAAAAAAATAATAAAATGAAATTACAAGTTAGCACATTATTGAAAAATACAATTATTTTTATTATAAAAAAAAAAATTAATTATTTACGAACAAATTGTAATGTACATATAACCAAATGAAATATAACTTAAAATCAGTGCAAAACATTAAGAAATTATCACAGATTTATAATGAATAGCTTTTTAATTGTGTTTTTAACTAATTATAATTATAATTAAAAACAAATTTGAGTTAATAAATTAATTATATAAAATGAAAATAACATAAAAAAATTAAATCTACTATCGAGACAGGAACAGTGACAACTTTTAGTTTTGCAAAGTATTTGTTTTTTGTTCAAAACTTATAAAATAAATAATAGGAAATATATAAACAATATCAAAAGTTTTAAGTTTGATTTATAAACTAAAAGAAAAATTTTTTTTTTTTAAAAAGCCGTATTTTCCAAATATTTAATATATATGAATTTTATTTAAATTACCAAAATATTATAATTTAATTATATATATTGGCAGTTTTTTATTATTATAGAAAAACAAATTTTATTCAACAACTTACACTTTAATATGAAATTCATTAAAAGAAATTTTAAATTACAATTTTTTAAAAAAAACTTTGGGAAAGTTGAGATTTTATTAATTCTCAATATTTAGTTGTGAAAATACCTAAATGAAGTAATTTTATATGTGCAACAAAATTACTTCCTGTCATAATCAAAGAAAATTTCTACTTCAATGGAGTTAAGAACCAAACTATAAAATTGTATAGTTGATCTCTTTCGAGAATCCATTCTTATATTGTATATAACATGCACGATCTGATTTAAACAATGTACTATATATATAATTGCTTAAATAAAATTAAGTATACTCAATAAAGATATTTTGAACTAATAGAAAAATGTTTGTATTTTTATACACACATTTTTTTATATGTGTATATTCTGCATTCTGATTTGATTAAACAATTACTCTTATTTGGTTTCTGCTTAATAAAAATTAACATTTTTGAAACTTTCCTAATATTAATAAACATTTTCATCTTCAATATCTTCATCAAGTGTTTCATATAAATTTACTAATAAATTACCATACTTCCAGCTGTTTTCCTCTGCATAGTTTGGTGCAAAGTATTTATCCGAATAACGTCTCATTTTCAGCAATTGACTTTTTCCATCCACATAGATGCCATTTGCTATTAGCTTCTGTATGTATGTCACGTCGATATGATGATTTCTAGTTGAGTTAGGAAATTGTACTTGTAAGGAACTAAACTCTGCTTGTATTGCACTAATTATTTCATCCGATTGCTCACAATATTTACAAAACCATCCACCAAAGTGATTTAAATCGCCAATAATAAAAGCAGAATTGTTCTGCATACTAGCTTTGGTTATTAATTGTATAGGATCGCCATTACCCAGATGTGGATTGTCGAGGTGCGTAAAGAAACTTACAAGACTAGTAAGGTGGGTTTGTTTTGCGTGCTGCCAATAGAAACCATATACTGTATACTTAAGACGAAAACGTATATACTCCACTTCTGGCTTAGCATAATATTTAAGAAACTTTAGAGCACTCCTTGATATAATTTCATAGTCACTAGAATACAGTATTAAATCTGTTTCGTTTAAATTAAACGCAGACACTGTATCAACGCGTAAATGTTTACGAAACGCTGCATATGCACGAGCAGCTGTGCAACTGACTTCCGTGACCTCTCGCTGAGTTGTGTCGGATTTACAATGGTACAGAAAATAATTGCCACGCTTTAAAATATTTTTTAGTCTACGTTGCAGCATTCTTAACTGCTCTAATGTTGCTTTATTATTTTTAAAATATATTATAAAGTAATCCACAACCTCGATAACAGCTTGTATTTGTAGTTCCAACAAATCTAAACTAAAGAAATTTCCCTCCAACATATAAACTAAACGATGTGCCATTTGTTTAGAGGGTTCAATAAGTCTGAAAGGTTTCTTGGCAGTCATTAGAGCACGCCAAATAATTTCAGGCTGACCACAATCTTTTCCATGCCAGCTGGTTTGACATTTACACTGTGCATTTTCGAACCAATCTAACGACATTAAATCCACTTCTTGCTCTACTGAGTCTCCAACAACTCGGTCCATATTATGATTGGTTTCATTTACGCTACCTTCGCGATAGCACCAAACTCCTCCTTCAGATGTTTTAGATTTATCGACAAGTGTTCGCATAACTTCTGCTGACATTATACTTTGTTTTAATATTGTTCCCCCGTTTTCCCCTATTAGGCCTATACCTGTTCTATTCAGTCTGTTTGGTTTGAAAACAAAGTCTGTTGCAAAAATGTTTACATTATCGTTTAAATACAATTTATTTCGTTGCAGTGTATGTTGTGGCTTTTGTTGTTCTATCAATTGTTTTTGAGCTGCGTTGAACGTTTTTTGCACTTTGTATTTGGGCAATTTTAGTGCAGCGCTTTTAATAAAATTCACTCTTCCAGCTGCGAGCAGAACATCGCCCTTTGTTTGCTGCTGGTTGTCATTTTTATTACTGTTAGGAGCTGTGTATTCCTTTGTAGCTGTCGTTAAACTGTTATTACTTATGCTGGCGTTGAATCCAAGCTGTAGTAACCAAAAACAACCAATGAAACAAATCTGCAACAGCACAACAACCCATAGTAGAAATTTTTTCGTTAGTGTACCTCTATTGTGTTGTACCGCATACGATACGAATGTGTTGTGCGTTGGAGCTGCCGCTATCAGTAATGGTACGTCATCCAAAGGAGTTGCAGCATGGCGGCTATTTGATGTGCGTACTGCATGTGTATGTGCCCCTCCGCTGCGTAAATGCATTGGTCATTTGTATGCTAAAGTTTAAAAATGAACTCACTTTTATTTAATTGATTCTTCACATAATCATAAATTTTTAAATTACTATTATATCTTTATATAAAAATTTTCACTTAGTTTGAAACGTGGGTGTATTTAAATTGAATGCTACTGGCATATATAAAACACACCCAAGAAAAACTCTCTTCTACTTCTTCACTGTCTGTTTGCCGAATGATATTCCCTTCAAGAACAGCTGCTCTTCTTTCTTCCTTGATTTGTTGTTTTTTATTTATTTATTTATTTATTTTTTACATATTTTTCTTATCTTCTTATGTCGTTCGTTAATACAGCATATGACATTAAGAGTTGCCAACAATTGCTTTTTTTGTTTTTTTTTTGTTTTTTCTTTTGATTTTTTTGTTTTTTTTTTTAAACATTACTTACAAATATGCATGTACACCACAAAATATTACGAATATCTATAAAAATTTTTTAAAATTTTGCATAACTTATTTAATTTTTACTGAAATTAATTTTTGTCTTCTGATTTACTTTAACCAAAGAAACAACAATAAAGTTCTAATATAAAAAATTAACAGTTATTCTGGTGTGGTGATGATTCTGGTAGTGTTTGAAGTTGCCTGGAAGCATGGTTTAGCAGCTAAATTCGTACGATCGCTGCTGTATGCTTGGAGTCGGAGTCCTGCCTTAAGTCCTAATATTCTGTCATTTTCTTTCAAATTTGTTTTTAGAATATTTAGATACCCATATTTATGCATTGTATCTTGCAAAAATTCAAGTTTGCCAGCACCATTACTTGCTATACACCCCAAACTAATACGCCTCTACCATATTTCACCGTTGAAATTAAGTTTTGTTTATCATTATCATAAATTTTCTTCACACAAGTTTGTTATCTTTGATTCCAAATATGGAAATCAACTCTCATCAGAGAAAATAACTAATTTTCAAAACTTCATTATATCTGGATATGTATGGCTTCTTTCTTGCAATCCGGGTATAATACATGCTTTTCTTCACAATTTTCCGCACAGTATCAGAACCTATTTCTTTTTCAAGTATTTCGGCAATATGTTTACCTAGTTTGAAGGCGGTTACTCTTGGATTTACTTTCACCTGGTTGATTATGCTGCGTCTTTCTTTATCTGACAAAATTTAACAGTTATTTGTCGCTTGCTAACACTAATTTTACGTCTTTTATTTTCCATTGTTAAAATTTACTGTTTATATAAAAAAATATTTTTAAATGATTAATTCTTAGATTCTTTAAGAAGTCAACTGATAATTATTGATCATTTAATAATATATTTATGCTTGCAAGCAAATTTAAATTAACGGTAAATGTAAATATTAAGAAATATCTGTAGACTTTTTTTGCTTCAAAAATTGTTGCATTTGCATATAATTGTGTGTGTGTTTTTTTTTAAAGAATAACTGTTAATTTTTTTGTAGTTTGAACTTTATTGTTGTTATTTTGGTTAAAATAAATCAGAAAGCAAAAATTAATTTCAGAAAAAATTAAATAAGTTATGCGAAATTTAAGAAAAATGTTATGTATATCTGTAGACTTTTTCTGCTATGTGTATGTATATATGTGTATATTATTAGCGTTTTAACATTTGTCTAGGACAATTTTTTTACATGATTTACCGTCAAGTTTTTGATAAACTAAATAGTTTTGATTCGTTTTACATGTAATTTATATATTTAAAAATTTACTATTTATATTTTTCTCTTTGCAGATACCCATCGCAAGTATTTGTTGGCGATACTTACTGTTACTTTGCTGGCATGACATTTGCAGTCGTTGGAATATTAGGACACTTCAGCAAAACATTAATATTATTTTTCATACCCCAAATTTTAAATTTTCTATACTCAATTCCGCAACTTTTCCATTTTGTACCTTGTCCGCGTCATAGACTGCCAAAATATGACTCAAACACTGATTTATTAACAATTAGCACTGTAACATTCCGAGCAGAAGAACTCAATTTTATTGGCAAACAAATGGTTAATATATTTAGGTTTCTAAAACTGATTTCATGGAAAGATCATGCCGATGGCAGAATAACAACTAATAACTTTACACTTATCAATTTTGTCCTAGTCATATTTGGTCCAGTACACGAAAATATTGTCACCTACATGCTGCTAGGTTTGCAAGTCATCTGTTCGATAGTTGCATTTTTTATACGTTATCCGTTGGCAAACTTGTTCTACGATACATGAGTGCGATAGATAAGATCATGGATCAATTTTATTCAAGTTGATCCTTTTTTAATTATTTAAATGAAACCAAATATATAATTTTATTGTGTTTTTGATTGATTAAATTTTATAAAAATTTCGTGTATTAAAATTTTCTAATACAAACTTTTCTTTAAAATATTTTTTTAAGATTTATTTTTAAGTATTGTAACTCAAATAAATTTAAATGCAATTATTATTAGTTATTTATAAAAATTAAATTATAATACCATAAAAAGGATTCATATATAGAAAACAAATAAAAACTTTACATAAGAAATATTTATAATGAGCATGTAACAGTAAGAATACACTATAACAATTAACATAACATATGTCGAATGTGGTACAAATGGAGCATTTAATACAAAATCCTTTTATATGGAGCTCATTATCAATAAATGTGCTCATTTAAGGCGAAATGTCGAATGCAACCCTAAAAATAAATTTCCCACATGAGAAATTACCAAAATTTGAAATATGTGTCATGTTTTATATGTAAAATGTGAACAAACAACAGATTAGCTATAAACAAAGGTACTGACGATGTAACTATTTAATAAAATCCTTGTTTTTATTAGTTGAATATGTAATTGATATATAAAATGTATTTAAATGATCTAATATATCAATTATATATTTAATTTTTTTGTGTGATATATTATTAAGTGAACTTCTATCAGCTGTATAAATGAGCTCATTATAGACATTCACTCATTAATATAAATGAATGGCTAAATGAGACAGCGTGAATGTAGTATTATTTGGTATTCAGTTATATCCATATTTTAACCTGTAATGAGATCAATGAAGGAGGCATGGCAGACCAACTGAGAAGTAGTCTGCTAAAGAGTTAAAACGATTTAATTCTAACGAAAATAGTACTGGTCCATCAAATAAAAAAAATAATCCGATCGGCTGTTTATAGTTGAATTGAAAAACTTACGAAATTGTCAACCTTTTTGGTTATATAATAGGTGTAGTAAAAAGAAATCCATTATTTTTCACGGAATTGAAGGCTTATTTACCATAATTAAAATAATCCGATTTAGGTCAAATATGCGACGTTTTGTTCGATAACATGTTACCTTTTTGAAAGTAATTTCATTATACCTCTCTCATAGTAGTCATCGTCCCTATTGGCAAAAAATTAAGGCAATCGATTTTCACAAGCCTCTCACAGCGAATGTTTCACCAGAATAATCGTTCGCAATGGACAGAAACAGATGGTAATCACTTGGTGCCAGGTCTGGACTATAAAATGGATGCATAAGAACTTTACAACTAAGCTCCCGGAAATTTTGGCGATTCATTATCGATGTGCGTGGCCAGGCGTTGTCCTGATGCAATACAATTCCTTGTTAAATAACTTGGCTAAAATATCTATCCTTGACTCAACAAAAAGATGGCTTTGTAACTATCTTATAGGCAGATTATGCTTTGTTGACTTTGGAAATAATGGAAATGGAAATGTCAAAGGTCACGCAATTGAAGCAATTTCAATTCATATATGTCTAAACTCCCAGACTCCCTGAGGGAGACAGAGTCATAACATATGCAGATGATTGCACAATTCTAACTACGTGCTAGGATCACTCTATATTGTGCAAATATAAATATATATCTCCCCTCTGCAGCATCGTTTTTGGATAATAGAAAATTTCACCTATCACCAAAAAAATCCTGTCACTCTCTTTACTTCCTGGACTAAAGAGCTATCTATAACTCTGACCATAAATAAATACAATTTTTTAATCCTTTATTTACTTCAATAAAAGGGATATATTCAGAACATTTACACTGTAGCAATTAACTTGTTAGTGTCATTCGTTCATATCCGATATTTATAATGTAAATATAACATTACTATATACACTAGCATGTGTTTCTTAATGTATCTCTGGAAACTAAGATCTTCAACCAACGAGTAAGAATGTGTATAAGCTTTAAATTCTACTTTAACTTATAATTTTTTTCATTAGGAAATAGTAGAAGCAATATTACAAACACAAAGGAACTACAAATCAGTTGTAAAGTTAAACCCAAGCATGGAAAATGCAAGTAAGCTCTCTGAAATACAATATACATATATTCTACTGTTCATATAAAATAATTATATATTCTTTATTTACGAAGTTGAATTAAAAAATTTTTGACATTGAAGATGTTTTTTTTACAATTACCTACATGTACCAAAAGAATAACGAAAAACTGAAATAGCTATCAAGCCCGCACTTCTTGTTTCAAGTGAATTGTGTTTCTGTGTTCTGTGTTTTCTACTCCTTGTATTTCGGTTTTATTTCGGATTTATTTTTTTTCTTAATTTGTTCTTCATTGAGAAATAATAAAAACGCACTTCAATGGTGGAATGGCGAATTGCAGTAAAATGCAGTTTTTATTATGTTTCCACTCAACACTTTTTGATCAAGAAGACATCATCAATACTTGAATTAATTTCTTTAACAAAAATATAGAACATAGATACATACATACATATGTCATAACAATAAAAAATGTTAATAATCTGTTCTTTTCTATAGCAAAAAAAAAGGTTTAGGTGTAATGAAAAGCATACACAACGTAGCCAATTCGTCCGCTTTAAACATTGTACTTAACACAGTTGAACGTAAAGAAAAAAAAAAGCAGAAGGCCAAAAAACAAATATGGTAGATTAGCGATTGAGGGTAAAGTGGTTTACTAACCACTTTCTCATAGAAAATTCTACGTGTACAACAATCCAGCCTAATCTTCTAGTATCGAAAAAAGTAAGATGTCTGTAAATAGTTTTTTGATAAATTTAACAAGCGAGTAATACCATACCAAAAACATAGAAATATAAAGACATGTAATTTGCCTCTGTTAAAAAAATCATGAATTCTGAAAAGGTACAC
>NW_024032777.1:0-9346 GCF_002237135.1 Teleopsis dalmanni
CGATTTTTTTGAAGCCGTGGCAAAATTAAAGGAAATTGACGTCACCATCGGGGATGAGCTTCTGGCCATACTGCTCCTATATAGCCTACCCGACTCTTTTAATATTTTCAGGTGCGCGTTAGAAACGCGCGACGAGCTGCCAAAGCCAGACATACTTCGAGTGAAAATATTAGAAGAAGCTGAATCGCAAAGGACAAAAGAAGACAGACATAGTGATGAAAACTCTCTATACATAAATCGAAATAAAAGCCGAAACGCAAAACAAAACAAACGATACAGTGATTCTAAACGAAACAAACAATGTTTTAATTGTGGCAAAATCGGACATTTTGCACGTGAATGTAAAAATAAAGCAAAAGCTGAAAATAACACGCAATTGAAAAATTCGGAAAAATCTGTAAACAATAATTTTAGCTATCATGCTGAAGATGCATTTATTAGCTCAATAAAAGAAAATTATTGGTGCCTAGATAGTGGATGTACTGCCCATTTAAGTGCAAACCGTGAATATTTTACAGACTTTCAAAAATCGAATAAAGTGCTTAACTTAGCAAACGACAACACAACAAATATAAACGGCGTCGGTAAAATGAAAATAACTGTAGACGTAGACGGTCGTGATAATAATATTGATCTTAAAGAAGTTCTATATGTCGAAGACTTGCGTACAAGTCTACTTTCTGTATCAAAAATAGTAGACAGCGGATATGAAGTGCATTTTCGCCCTTCAGATGCAATTGTATTGGACAAATATCAGAAGGTTATAACTCGAGCGAAAAGATGTGGAAATCTTTTTATTGTTGAAAATAAAAATCATTTTGCACAAGTTGCTGAAGAAAAATGTGACATTGAAAAGTGGCACCAGAAAATGGGCCACATAAATGAAAACGATCTTAAAAAAATTGGCTAGTAATAACCTAGTACACGGATTAAAATTAAATCCTAAACAAAAACTTCCGACTTGCGAAATTTGTATTAGTGAAAAACAAATACAAAAACCATTTCCTAAGAGTAAAGAAACTAGAACAAGTGACTTATTAGAGATCGTGCATAGTGATGTGTGCGGACCAATGAGAACAGCATCAAATTCGGATGCAAAATATTTCGTAACATTTATTGATGACAAATCACGCTATTGTCATGTATATTTTATAAAACAAAAATCCGATGTATTAAATGTATTTAAGCAATACAAAAGAGCAGTAGAAACATTTACGGGTAAACGAATTAAGGCTTTACAATCAGACAATGGTAGAGAATACGTTAATTCTGAATTTAATTTATTCTTGAGGAAATTTGGTATACAAAGACGCTTAACTGCTCCATATACGCCGGAGCAAAATGGTATTGCTGAACGTAAAAACAGAACTCTAGTTGAAATGGCCCGTTGCATGATGAAACAAGCTGAAGTTCCGCCAAATTTTTGGGCAGAGGCCATAAATACAGCGTGCTATATTCGGAAAAGGTGTCCTACAAAAGCATTGAACGGTGTAGTACCGCACAAGTTGTGGACTGGTAAAATGCCAACTATTGTACATTTTCAAGTATTTGGCTCTAAAGCATATGTCCTAAAAAAGGATAAGACTAGAGATAAATTCGATTCTAAGTCAGAACCTTACATGTTTGTTGGATATTCAAACGAAGCGAAAGCCTATCGGCTGTGGTCATCTACAAAACGAAATATAACAATAAGCCGTGATGTCGTGTTCGTAAACAAAAATATCTATCATAATAAATACGAAAACATTTATATTAACAATGAAAACGACTGCCAAACAAATGATTATATCGATATTGCGTTCGAAAATTGTGAAAATCAGAAACTGTCGGTCAATCCGAAAATTGTAGAAAATACAGATACGCGAGAAGAAAACTCCATTCGTAGGAGAGGTCGTCCGAGACTTATTCGCACAAATTCACGCGGTAGGCCTCGAAAAGAATATTACACGTCAAATCGGAATGGTGAAGAATCATCCAACGAAGACGAAAATACAAGTTCAGTAAGAAAAATTGCTGATAAAAACCATTCAGATGATGAACCTGACAACAACGTTTTTGAAGATTGTGAAATGGCGTTTCTCACTACATATCAAACTCCAGTAACGATTTTGGAGGCACTTGAAAGCGATGAAACAAATTCTTGGTCAAAAGCGCTAGAAGACGAAATGGTGGCACAACTAAAGAATAAAACATGGGAAGTTGTCGAAAGACCGAAATCACGAAAAGTTATTGGGAATAGATTCGTGCTTCGAACTAAAGATGACGGAAAACAGAAAGTACGATTAGTAGCGAAGGGTTTTGCACAACGACCAGGTGAAGACTTTCATGATACGTTTTCTCCAGTCGCTCGTTCAACATCTATAAGACTACTTGCGGCACTGGCAGCAAAAATGGATTTGGAGATCCATCAGATGGATGTCATTACAGCATACCTAAATGGAGAGATCGAAGAGAGTGTCTTCATGGAAATTCCCGATTATCTTATACCATTCCTGAACAAAGTTGTTTCATCAAAACCAGTGGGAAAAACTTCAACAATATTGTGTGGAAAAGTTAAAGAAACAGCGCAGCATTGGTTAAAGGCGATTAAATCAAGTAAGTCACCTGTATGTTTATTAAAGAAAGCTCTTTATGGACTCCGTCAGTCTGGGCTATCATGGTACATGAAATTGACAAAGAAACTACAGAATATGGGTCTAAGTGCAGTACAACAGGATCCTTGTGTATTCACTAAGCGAGAAGGCAAAGACATTGTTTTGATGACAATATATGTAGATGATTTACTAATAGCGTCCAATAATAAGTTTCGTATAAAAGAAATAAAGGCTGCACTTGCGAATGATTTCGAAATGAAGGATTTGGGAATAGTAAGTAATTGTCTTGGCATCGAGTTTCATCAAAATTTAAGCAAGCATCAAGTTTTTCTTTCACAAGAGAAGTATGCAAAAAGCATCATTGAAAAGTTCAATATGAAAGACTGTAAACCAGTGAAGACTCCCATAGAATTGAACATTAAGTTAACGAAACCAACAAAAATTGATGAAGGTGTTATGAAGATGTATCCCTATCAAAGCTTGATAGGAGCATTAATGTACTTAGCTGTCACAACTCGACCTGATATTGCGTTTGCTGTAAACTTTCTTAGCCAGTTCAATTCAAATTATAACGTGGAACATTGGAAAGCAGCAAAACGAATTCTAAGATACCTTAAAGGTACAAGCAACTATGGTCTATTGTATGAGAAAAACAATGAAGAATTGTATGGTCTGGTTGACGCTGATTGGGGCGCTGACTTAAACGATAGACGTTCATATTCAGGGTATGCGTTCATTATATCAGGAGCAGCGATATGTTGGGAAGCTCGAAAGCAACGTATAGTAGCGCTTTCAAGCACTGAATCAGAATATATGGCCATATCTGAGGCCACAAAAGAAGCGTTATATCTAAAGGCAATCCTTGATGATGTTGGCATTACAAGTAAGACAATTGAAATCTTTAATGATAATCAAAGCGCTCAAAAATTAACGGAAAGCTTCAGGTATCATCCACGAACAAAGCACATTGATATTCGTTATCACTTTATTCGCAGCAAGGTTAACGACGGCACTGTTAAAATCAAATATATGCCAACAGAAGAAATGCCCGCAGACGTCCTTACCAAAGGACTCACTACAGAAAAGCATGTTAATTGCTTACGGAAATTAGGAATGAAATATTAAAGTCATATTTTATACATAATAAAAGCACTTTAAGAGGGGGTGTTGTTATGTAAAGTACTTTTTAAATATTAATTGCCTGGCAACTCTGGCCTGTCATTATTCTATATTCCTTTTGTAATTATTATTCATTATTCATTTTTAGTATAGTTAATAAAGCGAAGTAAAGAACATGTTAAAAATACATCGGACCGTGTTTCACTTTTGCTAAAAATATATAATAAATTGCAATAAATTTTAAACAAATATATTCACACATTTTATACAAATATGATTTTTATCTTTTAACACAAACTAAATTCAATCAAATAATAAAAATTTCTCATATCTGCGTCATTACCAGAAGTGATCGTTCAAATAAATCACAAATCATCATTTTTAAAAATTTTCTTTTAAATATTTTACCTTTAATTTGTTTAAACTTTCCATTTGATAAAATCTTTGTTAAGTCCGCAGCTACTGAAGGCTTTTCCGCCACCATCAAAACTGTCTCCATTATTTTCTTTTTTTTGTTTTTTCTTGAAATAACTGATCGCGCATAAGACACTTCAACTACCGATCCTCTCCACTTCAAAAGCAAAACTCAACTGTGAAATATAGACTTGAAGCATCAGAGGGTAATTTCAATGTCGAGTTCATTAGAAGGGGTATTCCGAAATTCGAACATTGTGTGTAATGTACCAAATACTAAATCGAAAAATCCGTGCTTTTGTGTAACACAGCGGAGAACTTCCTTACTTACTCACAAAAACAAATTTTCATTCAACTCAGAAGAGTATGGATAATATTACTATTGTTTACTTTTGTTTGAAAAGCACATAAAAATTTATAAAAAGAATTAAACCATTTTTCAAATATTAATTTATTTATTTATTAACAAAATTAAGCTTAGCTATAGCTGAGCTGGCCTTAAGCTTAAAATATAAATTGTCTTTATATATTTATGTGGAATTATTATATTTCCTTTTTTTATAATATTTATTTATTGTTTATTAGAATTGAGTCTTCTTTTCTGAAATGGCACAGATCACAAATAATTATAGTTGATAATTATAATAGTCAGCCGTTCATTTGTTTACAAAATGTTGTTCATCACCCTCGCGCTTTAGACTCTATGTTTTCATTCATATAACATCGCATTGTTAGGAACATTTTCCATTGAATAAGTTCCATTTTTATTTTGCACATATATTCCACATTGAAGCAGAAATTATACATTCCATATTCAAAAATTTTCTACAGCTTCGACATTTTGTGGAAAATATATTTTATATGCAGTTTTATGTCAACAAATGAATGTTATGGCGCTTTCTCGATTCAATCTCGATTTACTCTCGATCTGTTGAATTTAGTGCCCAGTCGAACATTTTTAGAGTAGTCCAAAATTTTTGCAGTGGTGTTAGCAGATGTTGGCATTTTTCATAAATACATACATATGTAATACATATTATGTATGTATATTGAATCAAATCACACATTACTTGTCAGCCTATAAAAAACTGTTAATTTCGGGGTTATCTTGCTACTCTAGCAAAATATCTAGAGTGTTATAAATTAATCTCTAGTGTTATACATTAATCTTAAGTGTTATATGTTACAGATTTATTAATCGAAATGAAAATTGCACTAAAAGTGAATCTCGATTGAAAAAGTTATCCCAGATTTACAAATCGAAAATGCCATTAGTACTAGACTTAATATTGAAAGGAACAACAATTGGTGACTGTGACTACCATATAATCATGATTTGGTACTTGTTCACTGTTTGTTAATTGTTGTCAGTTCCCGTGTTTGTTGATCAGATCATCTTATGCTACAATATATCTAATGGTATCAAATGCAAATTTTTTATAGGTCAAATAATAAATTAAATAGATCCAAATATAGATCAATTATTATTTATTATTTAATAAAAAAATTTAAAATATAAATTAATTTTTTCTTTATTAAGTAAGTTTTCGTAACCTGTACATATGAAACATACAAAGCTGTTTTAGATATTGCCAAATATCCATTATTAGCGGTTCTTAGAAATATTTTTCGTATTTAATTGGTGTATGTAATTTTTAGGCTGTTGAACTTGAACATGGACTCATAGTATATTAAGTAGCCGAAAAGAAGGTTAGAAGTCCACATTTGACTCATTTATTATGATGCAAACCGACGTTTAATACAAAAGTTCTGCTCAATATCTATTCCTATATTAAAGTAAAAAAATTCATAAGTCATATGTGCATATCACATATTTCCCATCACATTTAGGCCATTATCTTACCCAATATTTGGCCGAAATTTAGTGGGGCAACTGCCTTATGTATTCCAATGCTTGTTTAATCGTAGAGTTTTGATAAGTTATTGATATTGTTTCAAACAATACGAATTATTATTTCAGAACAAATGCATAAACCGCAGTAATATAAATGTACTTAAGAATTATTTTTTAAGTATAATCTATTTATTAATATAATATCTTTATTAATTTTATGAATGTTTAGCATAATGGCGTATACAAGAGGTTTGAGATTTATAAATTATTTTGGACAATTTTTAATTAAAAATTTTCATAAGAAATTTTGAGTTACTTTTTAAAAACTCTTTCTTTAATGAATATCTGTGTAAACCGCTGATTTGGCAATATCTGAAACAGCTGTTTGGTCAGCTATTTATATTCATTAAAAATTAATAATTGATAAAAATTAGATCATTATGATAATTATATTTTAAAGACCAGTTTTAATGAAAAAATTATCTTTTATAATTAGACTGACAATAGAAATAGCAATGACTATAGTTATTGGAAAATGTTGTATTTGCTTTTAATTTAATAAAATTGTATATGTTTTGTTTTAGTATTAAAAAACAAAAGTATTTATAAAATTTTCTGCAGAAAAACACATTGTTCACACCAAACTGCACTGTCATTGCCTTCGAATGGATTAGTTTAAGACCAGTCGAATCGAATAATAAGCAAGACAATTGATTTAGATTAGTCTTGGATTATCGTAGTCCTGTAACAACTAGTATAGCTAAAGGATTGTCATATTACTTACATGTACATACATATATGTTTTGTTTGGAAGCGCACTGAATTTATTTGTATTTTTTTTTTCGAATTGCTTTGCAATAGAGGTTATCTATTTTTGATTTTTACATACTACATACAGTAAAACTTTCATAATTCGAACTTCTATAACTCGAATTTTCTATAATTTGAACTACAGAGAGTGTAACAGGGTTTTAGAGAGCAAATTACATACAATACTGCTTCCATAACTCGAACTTCTATAACTCGAATTTCTTTATAACTCGAATAAAAATATTGTCACCTGTCAATAGGAATGTGGAAAATTATACATTCTATAAATCGAATTTTTGTTTTAAGTATGAATGCATTTTGCTGTTAGTGGAAGTCCCTTTTTCCAAACTAAATGCTTGTATATAGAATTGCCTTCTATATAATTGTGGAAACCCCTTTTTTATTTAGTAATTTGAAAACTAAATGTAAATACATATGCATATTGTTAAGCTTAAAATCAAGACATTGTTCCATATTATAATATATAATAAATCAACAAAAACTCGTTAATTAATTCAAAAGAAATTGTTTGATGACTATTGGCTCCTAAAGTATAACTTTAGTAAAGACTCATAGATCGTGTAACAGGTAGACGTTAGAGTATTTAAGACAACCATTAGTATAGTTGAGATTTTCCAGTTATTCCAATCTTTCAATTTTGTTGCTTCTCGAATCAGGTCATTTAGTTTGCCTTGCATATATTAATTATAGTGCTGTGAACAGCTACTAGTAGAATGCCAATGATGACAAGGTAGAGATAAAATGCTATGGCAAACTAGAGATAATGGGCTCTATAAATCTTAAAAATGCTCGATTAATTAAATGCTTTTTTAAAAGACGTATTAATATGCCTTTATCAGGCCGATCAGTTTCAAGTAAATTTTACCATTATGTAGAACATTTCTAGTAGATGGACAATGTATGCTGTCAAAGAATGTACAAAAATCAATAAATGGTATTAATATAGAAGACTGCCATTCGATATGTAGGCTAACTGCTTTAGAACTTAAGCGCGATCTCTGTCATCCACTTTACATCAGTTTTTTTAAGATTAATATTATAAAAACAATTTAAAAAATTGCAATATCGAAATGATTTTTTATAAATTTATTTAATAATTATTTCATTATAATTAGAAATCATATTTTCAAATTTTAAAATTTTAATAATTATAAATTATTAATAAATTCTTATTACGATCAATTTTCAATAATTTTTTTTTATTATTATTTGGCTCAGATCGTTAATTGAAGACAAAAAAATTAAAAATTTTTTTTTTAAATAGAAAATTACACTTATTAATTTTTTGTTAAATATTTAATTGTGTTTTAATTTTTATAAAAAATTATTTATATTATATTATATTATATTATACATTATATTATATTACATTATATTATTTATATTACCATCTTTAGTGGTCCAATAGTTCTAAATTATTGTTATATATATAACTTTTTCTGCTAACTTTTCTGCTAGGATTTGAGTTACTCGAATGGAGTGACATTTCAATTTTCAAAGTATTTAAGGAATTAAAAACTTTAAAGACTAAAAGTATTAAAAAGAAAATATGTCAAGTATCACATTAAAAATTTGCCACAAAAGGTGCGTTGGTATACGTATTCAGCAAATGCAGTAGTTGCAGTGCTAAGGACAACAAAAAAGGATGAAAAACCAGAAATAGAATATTAAGCACAGGAAATACAATTTTCTTTTTATACAAAATTATTTAATAACCGAGCTTTTCCTCTAATTTATGAGAATTCTCAAGAATATTAAAAGCAGTTAGGAAGTGGGGTTGCACGTGTTTCTCAACTCGACGTACGGATGCGTGACACAAAACTTTTACAAAAAATAAATAAAAATAATAACAATAATTTCCGTTTGTACTTGAAACGGAAAAAAATTTGTTGTTTTGCCATTTGTCAGAGCAAAGTTGAAACATTTTGATTATTTCAGCAAAGGTCATGGCATAGTTTACCCACCTACATTATACGAGTGTTTTCCTGTTTCCATTGTTTCCATCATAATTACTCGTAGTAACTAAGAAAATAAAAATTCAATAAAAAGTACGACTGTATTATACTCGTAATTATAAATATTTTTATTCTTCTCACACTTGCAAGAAAGGTGTTTGCAATAAATTCGGAATAATAATAAGAAGATTTTAAACATTATTTTTCTACAGACTCATTTAAGGTTTAATCTTTAACTACTTTTTGCTTATCAATCTATTTTAATGAAAATTATGTTTAGAGAGGTCTTTAGACTTCTCAGGAAAAAAATAAAAATTTTACTACTTTTAAATAATTTGGGTTCACTTTATAATACAATATTGAATATTGAATATTTTCCTTTGAATATAACAACCTAATCCAATCCGTTGCATAAGGCCCGGTGTCTACTGGCGAAGAAAACTCACGTTTTCTACATATATTTTGAGACACGCAAATCAGTTTTATAAACTATTCTTAGAAAAATTAACTCTATTATATTCTTGAATTTAATAAACAGTACCCTAACATTATAAAAGATAAATATACAATGTATATTA
>NW_024032778.1:0-9345 GCF_002237135.1 Teleopsis dalmanni
GTGTCTAATAAATATAGAGTAACCATATATTTAAATATTAAATTATATATTTGTCGTAATGTTTGCATTCTAGTAGTATTAGTAGTAGAGAAAAGAGATATTTTTGAAAAAGAAGTTGTATGGAAGCAATCAGTAAGGTTGACAAAGATCCCTTATTAAAATAAAAGTTTACTTTAAATTTCTCATATACATACTTAATTAGGATCTAGAGTAAATTGTCAATACGAATTACAAATATTTTCATCATACATATATATACAGTTTATTCTTATTTTTAAAAAAAACACAAAGCTTTTATTTTATCAAAATTGTTTTTTTTTTTTATATTTAAAAATAATCTCTTTTCGGACAATATAGCGCTGGAAACATACAACGAATTTTTTAAAACAAATATACTCACCGGCCAAAATAACCGCTAGCGTATCGCTTAAAGTCATTTGAAAGGTCGGAACAGTATCGAAACTATTTCGTTTCATTAACAATTTAAGCGTATCAAATTGCCAGAAGTTATACGCAGTCAAGTTAAGTAAACCCGGTAGATGATCGATAAATATGAGGACTCTTTTGGTCAAATCCCATCAGATCCATCACATCCCATCAGAGTTTTGTGCAGTGGCGTATAATCGTGCAACAAAAACTAACTGTTTTATAAAATATTCTGCTTTTGTGAGTTTTTAAACTTTCAGATAATATTCTGCTTTCACCATCTGATAATTCACTCAGACGTTTAAGTTACTGACGTGAACACAACATTTTCTCACCAATTATAATGAACTTTTTTAAATTGTTTCTGCAATGCTAAATTCTCAAGACTTTTTGATCCTTACCTTCGTAGACATAAATCCCGTAGACATACAACAGTTTGCAGCGACTATTAATTATCAAGTTAATATTTCAATTTTTTGATGTTTTTTCATTCGTTATGACCGTCATGAAATCGGTGAAACCAACGGAAAATCGGCTTGGGACATGCCATCGTTCAGGTGTACATTTTTTAGCATATCGTACATTTCGGCGCCATTATCACCTTACTTTAATCAGAATTTAATATAAGATCTTTGTTTCATATCGCTTTTTTGATTGATAGATAATGAGTGACGTTATATAAAATTTGAAATCTCAAGCAAATACGGTCAAATTTTGAAAGTGAGTAGATAAAATGTACATCTATTCTGTACTTATACATATTATGAAGATAAGAATATTTTTATGAAGCCAGTCTCATCGGGTAACAAATTATGTATATTATAAATATCGAGCTCAAATTTAAATTTTTGTTTAGAAAAATCTTTTGTGTTAAGTATCGACAAATTTTATATAGTACTCCTTATACATACTATTTCTATAGTTTAATTATTTATATATGTTATATTGAATATGAATAATTTTGTTTTATATATTAAAACATATAAGTGGATAGACTATGAAAGCCGCTGAAAGCCTCTGAAAGCCCAAAGTTGATATTTTACCTTCACTTCTCTTACTAAATTATAACTTTTTTAATTTTCCTTAACTAATTTAACAACATTGTTAAAATTTTTTACAGAAAAATTTATTGTTTTACTTATTGTTGCAACGCCTATGAAAAATGCAAAAAAAAAACAAACAAAATTTGTAGACCGTAAAAATCAAAACTTGGCGAAAAACAAATTGTTTCGTCTCGTCAACAACAATTATAAATTACAACAAGCAAAATATCTCATTAAAATAAGACAATACCAACAATAGCAATGAACACTGAGATGCAAACTGACCATTAATTTTAAACTGTTGAACAAGCTCGAAAAATTTGTAATATTTTTGGTTTACTTTCTCCAAAAATATAAACACAATAGTAAATTGCAGTAAGAGTAAGTAAAATAAATTGAAATCTTCATTTGGATGGTGACTCAGAAGAGTCACCCAGCAACCAACAATAAAATTACGAAATTTAAAAAATCTTAATAAATTGATTAAAACAAACAGTTTTATTTGATTATTAGATACATTCTATTTTCTACAATAAATCACATGGTCAACAGTGCATATAGTGATTCCATTTAGGATTTAAGCTGGCGAACTATCTTCCCAACATATCCTCATTAAATAGGGTTCACTAATTGTCTTGAAGTAAAAAATTGTTTAATGGATTTTTGTTTTTTTTTGTTTGAATTAAAATGCCCTAGATATACGCTAGATTATGAATTTAATCTGAAGCTATTTAATTGGAATATTAATATTGAAACAATATATTGCATGCGATATTCACTGATTAAATAATCTATATCTATATAAGAAATAGTGAACACAGAAGTATATACGGCTACTAAGTTCGACTGACCATGTATCAGTTTTCTTATAAGCTTGCAATCATCATGTATTTTAGTCCATTCTGAAATGTTTCGAAGTCATAACCGTTATCTTCGATTTTTTCCTGGATAATTACTAGTATTTGGGATATTGTATAGGTTTTAAGATCACTGTTCTTTTTTCGTAAAACTTAATTGTGTGTAACACGGTCTGTTTGTGGTATTTTTAAAATTCTTCGGGAGATCCATAATTTAAATGATTTCAACTTTTCTATATTTGCTATTTTTAAAGTTCTGGTTTTTATGTCAGGAAATATTAAACACCACAATTTTGCAATACGTATAATTATAAATTATATGATATTTTGTGATATTGACATGATATAAATGTGTATATGGGCAGTTTGTTGACTACTTCGAATACTCATGTTAACAACCAGCTGATTCTTGAACTTGATGTTCGTACTTAATTACTACCTTTGTTCAATACAACATAATACTTCATTTTGTGAAAATAGTTAATTAAGTTAATTTAATGTAATTAAAAAAAAAATTTTATCAAAGAATCATGAAGCATAAATAATGAATATGCATATATATAAATACAGACCTTCGATTCATTCCGTGCTTGAAAGGGTAAAGCTCCCTTTCCCTAACTATGTGCATAATATTCATGTAACAATTATATACGTATTTTTATATTATATATTAATGTATATTTATACAAAATTAAAAACATATAGAAATAAAAATATAAACATATGTATAGTATAACTTTATATTTATATATTGGAATTAAGTACCATTTTGTCTTTGTTAGATTAGTGGCATCAATCATAACATAATAATTTATTTCGCCACCCAAGAAAGCATTATATGTATTTTAAAACTGCATTATATTTTTCTTCAAATTTACTTTTCTGTAACAAAATTTGGTAGAGAGGTTTCGAATTTGCTAGTTTCTATTCAATATAACACTTTCGTTGTAACTGACGTTAAATTACAACTTATATTAGTAACAATATTTTTAAACTTATACATTAAAGCAGAATCATTATTTTATTGATGAGTAATTTCAATTACATAGTATATGTTTGAAATTTGTTTATGTGGAGTTAATTAATATTCCATTTAACAAGTATGGAGTATTTATATTATATTAGAACAGGTGAGATCTAAGGATCTAAGAGACCCTCATCTTTCTCGTGACAATCTAATATTCGTATCTATTCTACAGCACAACTAAGTCGCAATTTTATCTTTGAAAATGAAAATGACAAACAATTCTTTGATCTGTTGACCATCTGTAGCCATCTGTAGACAAATTTGTTGACATAAAATATTCATTTGTTTCCATTCAAAGAAAGCAGAAGAAATAATATGTGTGGGAGCAGCAATAAAAATTTGTACATTTTATACAAGTTATTATAATATCAATTTTGGTAGAATCGCCTTATACAGTGTTTACTTTAAAGTAATATTGCTTAATATATATAGATGTTGCGGTATCAACGCGGTATAATGCAATAATAAAGTTAATGACTTATTTTGCTGACTCACAACATTACTTGTTGGTTTTGTACATCTTGAATTTTAGATACAATGTAGCAAAACGTATGGAAATGAGCAATAATATAATGCTTGTTAAATATGGTTAATAATACTGAGTAATTAAAATAAAAAGAGTGTAATTATAAAAAAAAATAATTGTAAGCAAACTAAGTAGATATTTGCAACAACCGTTGGAAAATTCAAAATGTCAGTTACTCTACAAATGCATTATTATTGTATACATACTTTATTTGTTTAGCTGTTTGGCTACTGTTACTGATTTTACTGTTAATGCAGTGTGTGTTGTTATTGCTACTGTAGTTGCTACTACTGCCACTGTCAGTAAAGCAATTGCAAATTTTACAAATTGTTCCGCAGCCGAAATCCCAAACTGTTTGGAAATTAGATACTTGCATTGAAAGTATGTCCATTTTTTTCTATATCCATTAAACGTGCCACAATTATAAACAATGTGCTGACCACTGTTTGTACCCCAAGCAACATTTTCTGCTATTAACAGTGACACCAACAACAGCAATAACAACAGCAGCAATATTTTTCTAACAACGCTTCTAACATTTAAGTCCAATGACTGCCACGTTCAACACTGTTATAAATCTTGTAATTACAAGTGATGTACATACTTCATTTACATCAATTTGTGTTGCATCTGTGAGTGCAATGATTGCAATGATTGTAATGATTGCAGTGATTGTCACAAAAACAATAAAAACAATAGCAACAAATAATGTTACCATGAAATCCAACAAATGTTGGATTTAAATGTTCAATATAGATAGAAATCCTAGGGGATACAGCGTGTATTTAAAATATACGCACTTCTACCTTGAAGTTGCTTTAACAAACAACTTGAGAAGCCTAAAAAATGTGATAAGAATTCTATTTAGTAACTATATTTTTCAAATAGATCTGGATGTTTAACAATTCTTTCGGAATTTTTGAAATGTTCGGTGGCATTTTGTTTGTTTACCTGCCAATACCGTTGCCAGAAATTAACTCTACGAGGAGAGCTTACGGATTAAAAACCAAAAAACTTTGAAATTATTCTAATAGATCATTTTTTAATAAAAGCTGCAATAAGTCACTGCATTGACAAATGCATTTCATCCCTGGTAGAGTTTTTATTCCTTTTCAGAATAGATTTCTGACTGTTTTGACATATTTTATTGTCACAAAACGATTTCTATCACTGTACTTTAAAAATGGTAAAACCTCAGTAGAAGAATCTGTCAAACCTAATGTATCATCGGTTTTCACTACGGATAACATATTATTATCCATGTATATCTGTGTGTATAGTTCATCGGTTCAAACCAGAAAGGCTTTAGCTTCTCTAGTCTTTGACTATGTGCCTGTTTGCTAGTACCATTCTTTTATGTTTTTATGTTTTTATTTTAAATAATTTATTTAACCTATGTATAATATACTTTTATCATATAATACTTTATAAACTCTCTACTCATTATATAGTATTCTTATGTACAATAGTGCGTATGTATTGTACAATATTAAATAGACTATTATAAAGCTTAAACACTTTCTTCTTTATGGCGCACGAAATGTCTACAAATATTATTTTTTCGATAGCTTTCACATATGCACATATGTCTCAATATCCTACGCTATAGTGTGTCTAATATATATCTTAAACACATTTAACTCTACTCGTATTATGTCGTAGTGACATTCTTATATTTGCTCATCTTTGTTTGGCTGTTATTGCACTGAATTTTTTAGATTCTTAAATAAAATAATCTTAACGTTAACATAATTAAACTTTGTTCGATGGATACAGTTTAAAATTTTTTGGTTAGTAGTTATCGATATCGTTAATTACGATTTCAACAACAAACTTTAAATTAATAAATTAATCTTGATATAATTTTCTTCTTAAGAAATTTTGTGTTAAATTGGTTTTAACATTTTTAGTGATGTTAGCTTCCATTTGCTAACAGATCTAAACACATTATATTTTTTGCTTTTTTTGTCCTGTCTTCTAGTACTTTGTGCTTATCTTATTTTAATGTGTCTATGTGTTTCAACACTAACTCTGAATAAATTTATTTTTTTTGTTGATATCACATTAATTTTGATTTGAATTAGTATTATTAATTAATGCCTAAATTACGTTAGATCTAAAAATTGCAGTTATTATGTATGATAAAATTTAAAAATAATTTAAAAATTTAAAAAAAGATAATATTTTCTATGCATATGACTGCTGAAGATACCTAGATGTTATTAGTAAATTGTTTATGAGGAATAATTGTTAATTTTTGGAAATTTTTTTACACAAATCACAGTCGAAGATATATTTCTGCCTTTGCAGTATTTTCCTAACCCCTAGTTCCATACTTAGGTATAAAGTACAATATTAATACATATTGCATATTGTTTAATATTATAATTTATTAAGGACTAAAAGTTAAAGAAAATTTATAGTATTTTATAGTATTCCTTCACAAGGAATATGTTTTCTGTCGTATTGTTTATACATAATCTATTTTAGTATTGGCAATCATAATCAAACCAAAATACCACTTACAGTAATGCTTAGATCAGTATTGTACCAGAAATTGGTGGAACTCTAGCCACTTTTCTTTTTACTTTACTCAACATAGTGTTTGTATTATGTTTCAATAAAAATTACTTTAGTAATTTATAACATAACATAGTAATTTATATTACGTTTGTGATTCTGTACTATTTTATTGAATGTTTCAGGCTAAAGTTCAATAGTTTATTGACAACCAAAAGTATTTTCTGCTATCGTCAGAGGCTAGTTCAGTTTGATTGAAATAAACTAGATACATTAAAACATAAAATAAAAAATAAAATAAAAAATAAAATAAAAAATATAAGATTATGTTAAAATAAATTTCTATATTTGATTTGTATAAAATAGGTATAAATCAAAGCAAATTTTTAAATAATGATTCAAAACCTCAACTTTATTCGATATTGTATTAATTACACATAATTTATTCAACAACATGTTCGTGAAAAACAACACATGAGACTGTGCCATCTTATTGCACGTGATGTATCCACACTCAGCACTTTTTCTTTTCCATAGACACATAAATATGTTTGAATGATTATGAAAATATATATTATATACAGATATTTGCATTGTATATTGTTTAAGTCATAAACTCTTGGTTCACAACAAAGCAGCTCATTTTTATGGTTAAAATGCCATTGACATTCGCATATGATTACTGCGTGAGAATTAATAATATCTTTTAGCGCAAAATCAATTGCTTTTGTATCTTTCACTTTCAACTCATAATATCTAAGTTTAAGTTGATGTATATGAAATGTATATAAATGTATAAATGACATTGAACTTACGACTTTGAAACCCGAAACTTTTTACATAATCTGAAATTGTGAGAAAATCGTTGCATTGATACCAATAAACAATGAAATTAATAAAATTTATAAAAAATTTATTTAAAAAAACCAACTTAAATAATTAAGCAAATTAATTATTATTATCTTTTAATTGCAAATTTTTATTAAACTCATTGCTAATTGCAGTTTTAATTTCTTTGAATAAATCTCTTGCATTTTAAGGCTATTAATATTATCAACTTGGAAACGACTGAGTTATTATTGAGTAAATTACTGATATATTTATGTTTTCGTATTAGACATATAAAAGTTGTTACTCCTTTTATTTGAATAATTAAAACTTTTAACATTACATTTGCATTTAGATGGACAATACATAATGGTAGCATACTTCCCCAGAGTAAATCTCGTTTTTCTTTCTAAAAGAAAGTATTTCAAACTTATATTGGAAACAATATAATCATGCAAAGATAATAACAAATTAAGTGATAAATCATATAATCCATTAAAACTACCTGTTAGAAATTATATTGAAGATTCCAGCCACGAACCGTGACCATATTTATAAGGGTATATTTCACTTGAAAACTAGCATCATCTAAATTAGAAAGCATGGGTAATAACTTAGGAAAAATGTGGGTAAATAAAATAAAGTAAATAAACACTATAGCTAGTATCACAAAAATCTTATTTGTAAAAAATATTTAGAAGAAGGAGATAAATTTTCCAGGTTGAATTTTAGATCCCTAATTATAAAAGTTTCATAGAGCCTAATGACTGCATATAGGAGGCGTTGAAGAGATAAGTTTTGGGCTCGCCACTCTTGAAAATATATTTATTGTTCGCATTGCTGATGCATACTTTAAAGAATGAAGTGGACGGACGCCATATGTCATAAAGTGTATGCAGTCAGTGTCATTTGTCAAAATTCGTGATGCAATCACGGTTGCCACTTGAAAATTTTTTCCTGTACCAAAATTGGTTTAAAAAGGTACCATTTCTGTAAAAAAAGGCCCGAAATTTTTTTGGACCTTTTTGTTTTGTCGTTCTGTGTTTTTCATAGTGTTATAAATGAACACAATATAAAATAGTGCAAAGTTGCATTTATAAAAAAAATTAATTGGAAATATCCACAATAAAGTTGGGTCATCAAAAATGTACCATTTTTTGAACATGAGTACCAAAAACGAAAAGATGAAAAAAAAGTACTAATTTTGGTACTAAAGTACCATAAGTGGCAACCGTGGATGCAATCACATATTGTTAGATAAAGCAAGTCTGCGACCAAGAGTTTTTCTCAGTCTAAATTTAAGATGTGTTACAATACATTGTGTTCAGAGCTATTGCTGAGAATGCGAGTAACACCAACCGTTCCAATTGAAGAAAGTGTAGGAATGAAGATAACATCTTTGTCTAGCAATAGGGAACCAGAATTAGGGTCATAATTCATAAAGTCATAAGTCATGATACATCTAGATAATTAAAAAAAAAAAAAAATTGCTGTAAGACCCCACTTAAATAGAAGTCTCAAATACGTGCACACTATAATTAAAACTACAAAACTGAATCAATTAAACATACTTAAGACTGAAAAGTTTCGGAAATTCTCATTTAAAATTCGCGCGCTGTATATTTTTCGATATTTTAAGTTTATGTAGTTTGGCAGCACTGTCCTTAATTACTATGCCAAAAATGAGCTCGATCTGTCAGACAGTTCGTTTACGGCAGCTGTTGAAACCAGTTCACCTCAGTAGTGCGTTGCGAAATGTCTTCGACGGTCGTACGACCGTCCTGGAAGGCTTTGTACCACTCATAAACTTGAGTTTTCGATAAAACTGATTCCCCATAAGCCTTTTGTAGCATTCGCAACGATTCTGCACACGAAATTTCGTTCGAAACACAAAATTTGATGCAAACTCTTTGTTCAATATTTTTTTCCATTGTTTTTTTCGCAACGCCCTACTGAGGTGAACTGGTTTCAACAGCTGCCGTAAACGAACTGTCTGACAGATCGCGCTCATTTTTGGCATAGTAATTAAGGACAGTGCTGCCAAACTACATAAACTTAAAATATCGGAAAATATACAGCGCGCGAATTTTAAATGAGAATTTCCGAAAGCTTTTCGGT
>NW_024032779.1:0-9343 GCF_002237135.1 Teleopsis dalmanni
TCATAATTAAGAAAATTTGATATTCAATTAATTTCCAATTTTTAAACAAGTGGATTCTTGGGCTAAGCACTTTTTTTAATCCCGCAAAGTATCTATCTACAGAATGATTATATTTATTTACTTTTATTCAATGCTAAGTTGTATGTTTCAAGCGAATGCTGTGATACAAAGAACAGCGGAGGCATTAGATGGACCTCGCTCCATCCTAAGGAAAAAAATATATTCAACAGTAATAATAACTTCAATTGGAATCAATGAAATTTTTTGGAATATCTAATAAAGGCGTTTATTGTTACTATAACGACAATAATGATCAATAACGAAATTAGCCGAACATTTGCCGAACTAATATTTTTGGATGGTTATTAAAGTCCCAAATTTCCTACCAAAATTACGAAGAATATAAAAGCGCTTTTATTTTTTTATTTACCTGTTGAAACGTTTCGTTCTTCTTTCCCTTTATCTTCATAAATTTATTTAAATACAATTATATGCAAATAAATTTTGGCTTTTGAAAATAAATACGACAAGTACGATTAATTTTTCAAGTATGATTAATTTTTCAATCAGTAACATACTTCGAAGGCTTGAACGAATTAAAGGGACGCAGAGGAATATGTTATTGTCGAAACAACTGAAGGTGTCTTTTTTAAACTTTTAAAAATATATAACACTGCGGCCATATATCCATTCCTATAAAACCTTACATATTTATTATAAATATAATGACATTACAAGTTTTCGGTCAATAATTAAATTTCTTATAAACCAACGGCGACAAAGAATCTCGTACATTTGATGTTGTTTTAGAATATCTAATATCAACAGAGCAACAGAGAAATTTAAAAAGGTAAATGGGTCTAGAATATGTCACACTATGACAACACACATTATTAGAATATTACTCAATAGGCCCTCAGGTGGAATCCGTAAGGCACCAGATGTGCTATTCAAAAAGATAAATGAACTTAAAATAGAGAACACTCTGAGAACAATAAGTAACAACATTGGCAAATCCTCAGGAAGAGCCCGCAAAGCTCTAGGCGGTCGGTGCTCCAGTCATTATCTAGAGGGAATTAATGGAATGCTAATTGAAGGATGAAAATTATTCATTACATGAAATGACACATAAACACATTTCATGAATTGTATAAATCATCATTGTATTTTATGTATTTATGATCAAACATTTGGTATTTATAATAAATATATAATACACTTGCGATGCGGAAAAACATTCGCCGGATCAACTAGTATAATATTAATACATAACAGTAATTAATACTAATATATAATATTAATTAATATTAATTTATAAAATAAATTAATTATAATTCATTTCGATTTTAATGTCAATATGACATTAGTTACTATTTTTACTTAATAGAAACAGTGGTATTTAAAAAAGAGACTTTGAAAAGTAGTGAACTACAACAACAAATATTTTTTTTAACATTTTTTTAAATAATTGAATTCTTGGCTGACCTTATAGGTTTTTGATCAAAATTGTACGACCTTGGTTGGCTAATGTGCACTGACCCTGAGCTTCAAATTTGACAGGGCACGACTTCAATTTTTTTTACGTGCAATCTCAAAAAAACAATTATTTAAAAATAATTAAGCATAAAAAATAATTCCAAGATCACTAATGATGGGTATTTGACAATACTCGAGAGAGTTGACTATACAAGTTAACTAAAAATTCAATTAATTAAAATAATATAAAAAGAATTTTTGTTCTTGTGCTTGTAAATCATATCATAATTTTATTATATTTATAATATAATTTAAATATAATTGTATTATAATAATCTTATAATTATATTATAATTATTTTATTTTATTATTATTTTATATAATTAAATTATATTATTATATTACATATAATTATGACTATATTATAATATTATTATATTATATATAACTATATAATAATAATATAATAATAATAACAATATAGACATATTATAATTATAAAACCACACGTTTCTTTTTTAGTAATCCTATTAAGTTTAACTGCTTACTTAATACAAAATCTAACATTCATTTCAATAAAATTTAATCTGTTGATTTAAGTGAGGGCCGTGATATAAGGTTTACTTATTTTATTATATATTATACAATGTATAGTTAAAATAAAAAATTGCAATGCTATGTAATTGTTGACAAGATTTTAAAACTTATTATTAGTCTCATGGTAAGAGAAGATACAATACATAAATTTATAAGTATTTCAAGAAAAATAATTATATTATAATGACATGATTATATTGTATAATTATAATTATAAGGTATAAAAACTAATTTACCGACATTGCCACTCAGAACATAATATAGTTTAATTGAGGTATATTTAAAATTACAAAAAAAAAAAAAGCAGAGTAATAGCAGAGTCACACAACTAAATAAATATTTTTTAAGGCAATTTAATGTTTCTCAGGTGTCATTTTAATGCACATCGCAAATGTTGTTCAGTCAAATTCGCCCTAAGTTTTAAAATTTTCCACAAAAATAAAATCATAAAGTAGCAATTAAATGGAGCAATCACTTCGGCCATGAAAATTTCAGAAAAATATAATAATGAATTATTACTTAATAAAACACTTGGGCTTCGCAAAAAATCTTTTTTATTTCAATTGTTTATCATGGAAATAAAAGTGTAGGGAAAACAAGGACACCGAACAGCTCAAAAAAATTCAATTGAATCGCACAACCGACAGGAATGCTTCCTAGACAAATTGTTATAAATAAATAAACAAAGGAAAGTACAACTGTTAAATTGCAGCTCATACCAAAACATTAGGAATTCCCCTCTAACACCAACCGACCCGACCGCCATTTCTCCACATTTTTGATTTATAATATAAATTTGGGCTCTGTTTGAGCTTGCCAAATAAAATGGCACGTAATAAAATATTGTTAAGGACGAAACGAAATCGTTAAAAATTTGAGTTACCAGTGCATACGGCACAGGAAAGTGAAATTAAACGAAGCAATATTTATGTACTATATATAGTATGAGTGCTTATATATAGAGATATGTATATATATCTATTAAAGTTAAGTATGAAATTTATGTGTTTAGTTTGTTGTCATAAAAACTGTAAGCGAATGCGAGTGTAAGGACAAAAAAATTATCAGTTAAGGGATAAAAGTTGGTGAATGTCCAAATTAAACAAAAAATGAATATTTTATCATGATAAGCAATAACGATTATGTTCGTATTTTGACTATTTTTTGTTGTATTTCTGTATTTGCTAAAGTTGTTTAAGGATTGAATAATAAAATTAGCTGACCTTCATATATTGCGTAGAAAAGTTACTCATAAAAATAATGTTTATTGTTTATTTTTTTTTTTAGAAAGTTATATTTACTATTTGTAGATATTTGTGTGCTAAAACACGTAAAATTTGTCCTAATAGTACGCTTAATATTTAATATGTTAATACAAAGGCTTACAGCACAAATTTTTTCTTATTTTGATATCGAGTTTTTAGTGCAGTTATCCAGCACTTTTTTATGTTCATGTTATTTTATGTTTTACACAGGGTTTGAATTGCTTGCTGAAAATTAGCAAAAGCAACCATATTTTGACTAATGCATAACTATGGACCAGTCGATTTTTGTCAAACGACTAATTGCTAACGCATTGCATATGAAAATGAAATAAAAATATGCATTAGCAACAGCAAAAAACGTAAACTGGTTTCATTTTGATTGCTTGCTAATAGTCAATTTTACATTTTTGACTATTATGCATTTGGAATATATGCAACTTGCTTGCTTATGCGTTAGTTGCTTGTGTTTTGCTATTAGCAAATGTGTATGGATTTCTTTTTTTGTTTTTGTTTTAAGGGAATGTGTACGCATTATTTCTTTGTCAATTATGATGTGTGCGTACAATTTGTATGCAATTAATATAATTTTATTTGTAATTAGATTATGCCTAAACTTATGTTTATTTTAATTATTAAATTTATGATATATATGATATATATATATATATAGATAGATATATATATATATATTAATTATGAACTATTAATTCATATATATATATATATTAATTATGAACTATTAATTCATATATAAATAATTTTGTATTAAAATTAAAATATAACTTAATATTTAAAACAGTTTAAAAAGTGAAATTTTTTATTTTATTTAAAAAACGTTTTTATAAACTAATGTGTTTAATAAACGACCTACGCCCGGTAAAAAAACATAAAAACTTTGTTATCAATTATGATTAAAAATTTTAATTTGATGTTATTATTCTTCTAAATTTAAGTCCCATTCAGGAGGTTGAAACAACGGCATATCATCAATAGCATGGTCCAAAAATTGCGGATTTAGTTTAACCATGAGAATGTTTTCTAAAGTTTCATGATTAAGACGATTCCGTTGATCAGATAATATCAATTTTAGTGACGAAAAAGCACGCTCGATGGTAACCTTAAATGTAAATGACATTAATTTGATTATTCATATTATGCTAAACGAATATTTTACCTGAGTTGGTGGAATTGCAAAACATATATTCGCAAGCGCATGTAATTCTGGATCAGCAAACTGTCTTTCCTTCCAAAAATCCAATACATTTATATCAACACGTTGAAAAGGTACTTCAAAATTTCAATTTTGGTGTAGACGTCCATGTTGTTATTACTTTGAGCTTCGAAGTGGTTAGAAAGATAATCATTAAGGTACCTATCCTCATATTCGAGAGTATCTTCCATTTGTGTGCAATTTGTGGCTGAATTCTTCTTATCAATCAGGAAACCTGAGTTCAGTGCTGTCAGTCTATTATATAGTCGTTTTAAAAACAGAACAGCTTCGTTTTTTTGCTCTACAGTCAATGTATGGCTAAAGCGTGGGTCCAAATACAAACATGCGTTTAAGCTTTTGTTTGTTAGAAGTTTTACAGTTCTCACTTCTATATTATGCAACAAATTCGTTCCAATTTTATTTACAAGAGAACTTTTATCATCAAAATCATTTACAATTTTTTTGGTTATAAGATTGCACTTCATCCACTGTGCAAAAAAATTTCCATAATGCAGATGTTCTTCTTGAAATTTTATGATTGTTCGTTGTAATGGTTCAAACACAGTAGAATAACTCTTCACAAACTCCCAAAATTCATCGCATAATTCAAAATTCTCATGGTTAAACTAAATCCGCAATTTTTGGACCATGCTATTGATGATATGCCGTTGTTTCAACCTCCTGAATGGGACTTAAATTTAGAAGAATAATAACATCAAATTAAAATTTTTAATCATAATTGATAACAAAGTTTTTATGTTTTTTACCGGGCGTAGGTCGTTTATTAAACACATTAATTTATAAAAACGTTTTTTAAATAAAATAAAAAATTTCACTTTTTAAACTGTTTTAAATATTAAGTTATATTTTAATTTTGATACAAAATTATTTATATATATTATATATATATATATATTTATTTATATATGAATTAATAGTTCATAATTAATATATATATATATATCTATCTATATATATATATATATATCATATATATCATAAATTTAATAATTAAAATAAACATAAGTTTAGGTATAATCTAATTACAAATAAAATTATATTAATTGCATACAAATTGTACGCACACATCATAATTGACAAAGAAATAATGCGTACACATTCCCTTAAAACAAAAACAAAAAGAAGAAATCCATATACATTTGCTAATAGCAAAACACAAGCAACTAACGCATAAGCAAGCAAGTTGCATATATTCCAAATGCATAATAGTCAAAAATGTAAAATTGACTATTAGCAAGCAATCAAAATGAAACCAGTTTACGTTTTCTGCTGTTGCTAATGCATATTCTTATTTCATTTTCATATGCAATGCGTTAGCAATTATGCAAGCAATGCAATTAGCAACAGCAATTCAAACCCTGGTTTTACACTTTAAAACTTTAATTTTAGAATAGGTGTACCATGATGATATGAGAACATTTTATTTCAAACATTTATTTAATTGATATTTGGTCTGTTGTGGACTTACAAAAAGTCTTTACAAACAAAAGAGACGCAAACACCTACTTAATTGTTTCTGTTTCTCTCTGTGGATATATAAAAAGTCATTCAAATGAAGGTTTCAGGAAATAAATATTAACGACTTGTCACAATCTGCTGGTCCACAAGAATAGGAAACTATATTAGATTAACAATAATACTAACGATCGTAGAGATCCGTTTACTATAAATGTAGCGCCTAACTGGATGTGATTTCAAAGAATGGTAACTATTTGATGACTGACTACAAGTGCAGGATAATAGGTTAAGTAAAATTATATCGGCAATTGTAGGCCTACAACAATAGGGAGAAAATAATAAAATATTATCTTTTAACAACTGAGGATATTTTATTTTTTAGAATTGGATAAAATTTTACATTATATTTATATTATTCGAAACATTTCTTAGCATACATAGTTAGTAGATGTTTTGTACCAAAATGATTGAAAATTTACTATATCTGCAAAGCGACATATGTTAAGATATTTCTAAAAATATCTGTATTGGTTATAGAAATAAAGATTTAACGATTTTGTAAGCTATACCAAAGTAATTTACTTAAATGTTGATTTTTGAAGTCGAATATGACACGTCTTATGACAAAAAGAAACTAATTATAAGTTAGAAGGATTCCCGGAATAATGAAGTAACAACAACAAAAATTTTATTTAATTTATTGAAATATGGCTGACCATATAATATATAATACTTTAATTATTTTAAAATTAACTATATCACTTTTAAAGCGTGTAATTCAGCAAACTGTATTTAAATTTGGAGTAATTTTATTTAAAAGATTTTAATAGATAATGTGAAGTATGTTGATTTCTCTTGATAACACTTTATACCTATGTCTTATATTCGGTTATTATGCGATTGAAGATAAGTAGTTTGGGAATTGTAAATTGATTTACTCATATATAGTAGTTATCAGTTCACATATATTATAAATTGAAAACTGTAAACAGTGCCTAAAGTACAGTGAAATGTTATTTATTAACTTAAGTATATGTCGTTTACATTACAAATACTGTAAATATTAAACTGCGCATATATACACCTAAAGTTAAAAAAGTTTAATGAAAAACTAGCAGCATATATAAAAACTTTAAGCGATTGGCATTCCATATACTATTCAAAATTATACAGTTCTAATAGTTATAGTAACACCAGATAAAATATTTTAATAGTTCCTCCACAAATATGTTTCAAAATGAGTGTAAAACAATAGATTTCAAGTAAATATCTATATTAAAAAAAAACCAATAAAAAAAGAAAAAAAAAGAAATAAAGAATTAGCTACAATTTTTTTTAATTATTGACCTTTAGGTATACAAATACTAAAACTTGCACTACTGTTATCTACTATTTGAGGTATCATGGCATTAATAAAACAAATATATCTCAGGTGCATACACGCATCCAGCGCAAGAGGTCAGAACACAAGTAAAAAGATTTGTAATATAAAAACAATTTTATCAGAAAATGGTCATAGGTTTTGTAACTATTAAATAACTTTAGTTATAAATTATATTTATACATATTTAAAGCATATTTCGTTCCCTTCTACTATACCATTACAAACCTATAGGTATTTGTATGCTCAATACAAGTCAACATGTTTAATCAGTTTTAGGTGTATTTGTTATAAGCAAATAATATAATTACTGCATATACATTAAGACCGAAAAGTTTTCGGAAATTCTTATTTAAAATTCGCGCGCTGTATATTTTTCGATATTTTAAGTTTATGTAGTTTGGCAGCAATTAAGGACAATTACTATGCCAAAAATGAGCGCGATCTGTCAGAAAGTTCGTTTACGGCAGCTGTTGAAACAAGTTCCCTCATAGTGCGTTGCGAAAAAAAAAAATGGAAAAAATATTGAACAAAGAGTTGCATCAAATTTTGGGTGTTTGAACGAAATTTCGTGTGCAGAAACCGTTGCGAATGCACAAAAGCTTATGGGAAATCATTTTATCAAAAACCAAGTTTATGGAGTGGTACAAGCCTTTCAGAACGGTCGTACGACGCGAAGAATTTTCGCAACGCACTACTGAGGTGAACTGGTTTCAACAGCTGCCGTAAACGAACTGTCTGACAGATCGCGCTCATTTTTGGCATAGTAATTAAGGAAAGTGCTGCCAAACTACATAAACTTAAAATATCGAAAAATATACAGCGCGCGAATTTTAAATGAGAATTTCCGAAAACTTTTCAGTCTTAATGTATAATATGTGTTTACTTATAATATTCTATTCTATATAAAGAAATAATAATATTTTTATCTTTTGCTATAAGTTATAATTTAATGCTGTAAATTCTACATAATTGCTTGACATTTCTTCATATATTCTGTATTCAATTTAATTTATTTCTTATTTGAACATCATTAACAATTTCATTGGAATTTCTCAGTTTATATAAATAATGTCTTAAAAATTGCACATTATTTCAAGCTAATTTATTGATGAAATGAATTCTATTTGAAACCTACACAATTTCTAAAGAAAAGCAAATTATAGTCATTGAATGTTATTTTTTGAGGAAAGCTATTTTGTTTTTAGCATTTTGCATATATCCATTTTTAGTAGCTAATAATTTAAAAAAACAAAGCATATATTATATATATAATTGATTAAAAAACGCATACATTTTACATTAAATTTGGAAAATATTTTTTATATTAGAATTTTTATGGAATCATAAATGTCATGACCACAATTTATAAGATTGGTGAAAATATTAATTAAAATAATCTAAATACCATTAATATATAGCAATTATCTACCGTTATATACAATATTTTTAAAATAAATTTAATAATAAATAATTACTTACTCCTCATACTTACTACTATAAATAAATTCACATTTAAGTCGTATATTAGAGCAAAATAAATAGTTAATTTATTGCAAATAATTAAAAAAACCCTATTTAGGTAAAGCTTCCATTTTTTATTATAAAGCAAACAATAACAAACATTTTTTTTATTAATATAATGAAAAAAAAGATTTTATTTTTTGTGATGCTGCATAAAACAAAAATTCAACAAAAATCGTAAAATTAAAAAAAAAAAAATAAAATGAAATTTAATTACCAATTAACTTAATATTAAATTGAAACAAAATTGTATCTCTTATCACGTAAAAATGGCGCAATATCAAAAGCAATTTCAATTTCAGTTTTATATACAATAAACATTATTTAAATATTCGTTATTATAATTTCGTTGAATTTTGTATGCATTACGGACACGCAAATGTGGAATACAGGAACGTTTGAGATATTAGA
>NW_024032780.1:0-9336 GCF_002237135.1 Teleopsis dalmanni
CCTCGTCAGCGTCTTTAGCTTCGGCGTCAATAGCCGGAAGATGATGTTTATATCCATCAATCAAATATCTCAAACGAGTTACATCTTTAAAGAAAACAATTTTGTTTTCCTTTGCAGCATTGCTGTCAGATGAAGTATGGGCATTAAGCCTGAATGTTTATATAAAGATATTTTGATGCGTAATATCTAAGTACGCATTCTGAAGATACAAAAGTATTAAACAGTGGCTCAGTGCCGTTATGTTAATTTAGGGTTTTAACTTGCCTACGATGCGGCCTTTTGTAAAATGTTTTTTAGATATTTTTAGCCCTCATCATTATTTCATAACTTTGGCTTCTGGTTTGGACTTCTTTTAAAAGCGTTGGGTGCTTGTTTTTAATATACTCTTCCACGACTTTGATTATATTTGTATTTTCTATAAATTCATCCAACGTGGCAGGAAACACTGATCGCCTTTTTGAATTAGAAATAAATAAATTATTTTAGCATTTGTTTATTAATTCACTTTAACATACTTTGTTTTGTGGTCATCCGTTTTTTTATTTTCCATTTTTATTAACAAATTTGGATATAAATTTGAAATTGAACTGCAAAATTAGAACCGAACAAACATGGTTTATGAAAGTAAAAAAATTAAAAAGTTTATTTCTGGTTTTACCTATCGACAATAATGACAATAATAAAAGTAATAGAAATAATAGTATTGTGGCGATTTTTATAATGGATAATGGATCAAAAATTAGAACAACGTGCGTGCAAATTAATTTTTTTGAACACGAGTTTTTATTTTTAATAAAATATTTATTTATTATATTAAATATATATATGAATTACATGTTATAAATTTAGTTTTCCGAATAGGTCAGATTTAAGGCTTAACTTCTTGAATGCTCGAACTAGACTGACTCTTGAAGTTTTATTCTTCAATAACTCAAGTTATTATTTAGATTATGAAATTGGGTTTTATCCAATTAGAGCACAGCTTCTAAAATTCCTGAGAATTTTCTAGAAGCGTCTTTTTCTCCAACCAATAGAATTGGAGCTTCTATTTGGTAAAGCACCTCGTCAGCGTCTTTAGCTTCGGCGTCAATAGCCGGAAGATGATGTTTATATCCATCAATCAAATATCTCAAATGAGTTACATCTTTAAAGAAAACAATTTTGTTTTCCTTTGCAGCATTGCTGTCAGATGAAGTATGGGCATTAAGCCTGAATGTTTATATAAAGATATTTTGATGCGTAATATCTAAGTACGCATTCTGAAGATACAAAAGTATTAAACAGTGGCTCAGTGCCCGTTATGTTAATTTAGGGTTTTAACTTGCCTACGATGCGGCCTTTTGTAAAATGTTTTGTAGATATTTTTAGCCCTCATCATTATTTCATAACTTTGGCTTCTGGTTTGGACTTCCTTTAAAAGCGTTGGGTGCTTGTTTTTAATATACTCTTCCACGACTTTGATTACGTTGGTATTTTCTATAAATTCATCCAACGTGGCAGGAAACACTGATCGCCTTTTTGAATTAGAAATAAATAAATTATTTTAGCATTTGTTTATTAATTCACTTTAACATACTTTGTTTTGTGGTCATCCGTTTTTTTATTTTCCATTTTTATTAACAAATTTGGATATAAATTTGAAATTGAACTGCAAAATTAGAACCGAACAAACATGGTTTATGAAAGTAAAAAAATTAAAAAGTTTATTTCTGGTTTTACCTATCGACAATAATGACAATAATAAAAGTAATAGAAATAATAGTATTGTGGCGATTTTTATAATGGATAATGGATCAAAAATTAGAACAACGTGCGTGCAAATTAATTTTTTTGAACACGAGTTTTTATTTTTAATAAAATATTTATTTATTATATTAAATATATATATGAATTACATGTTATATTTTTCCGAATAGGTCAGATTTAAGGCTTAATTCTTGAATGCTCGAACTAGACTGACTCTTGAAGTTTTATTCTTCAATAACTCAAGTTATTATTTAGATTACGAAATTGGGTTTTATCCAATTAGAGCACAGCTTCTAAAATTCCTGAGAATTTTCTAGAAGCGTCTTTTTCTCCAACCAATAGAATTGGAGCTTCTATTTGGTAAAGCACCTCGTCAGCGTCTTTAGCTTCGGCGTCAATAGCCGGAAGATGATGTTTATATCCATCAATCAAATATCTCAAATGAGTTACATCTTTAAAGAAAACAATTTTGTTTTCCTTTGCAGCATTGCTGTCAGATGAAGTATGGGCATTAAGCCTGAATGTTTATATAAAGATATTTTGATGCGTAATATCTAAGTACGCATTCTGAAGATACAAAAGTATTAAACAGTGGCTCAGTGCCGTTATGTTAATTTAGGGTTTTAACTTGCCTACGATGCGGCCTTTTGTAAAATGTTTTGTAGATATTTTTAGCCCTCATCATTATTTCATAACTTTGGCTTCTGGTTTGGACTTCCTTTAAAAGCGTTGGGTGCTTGTTTTTAATATACTCTTCCACGACTTTGATTACATTGGTATTTTCTATAAATTCATCCAACGTGGCAGGAAACACTGATCGCCTTTTTGAATTAGAAATAAATAAATTATTTTAGCATTTGTTTATTAATTCACTTTAACATACTTTGTTTTGTGGTCATCCGTTTTTTTATTTTCCATTTTTATTAACAAATTTGGATATAAATTTGAAATTGAACTGCAAAATTAGAACCGAACAAACATGGTTTATGAAAGTAAAAAAATTAAAAAGTTTATTTCTGGTTTTACCTATCGACAATAATGACAATAATAAAAGTAATAGAAATAATAGTATTGTGGCGATTTTTATAATGGATAATGGATCAAAAATTAGAACAACGTGCGTGCAAATTAATTTTTTTGAACACGAGTTTTTATTTTTAATAAAATATTTATTTATTATATTAAATATATATATGAATTACATGTTATAAATTTAGTTTTCCGAATAGGTCAGATTTAAGGCTTAACTTCTTGAATGCTCGAACTAGACTGACTCTTGAAGTTTTATTCTTCAATAACTCAAGTTATTATTTAGATTATGAAATTGGGTTTTATCCAATTAGAGCACAGCTTCTAAAATTCCTGAGAATTTTCTAGAAGCGTCTTTTTCTCCAACCAATAGAATTGGAGCTTCTATTTGGTAAAGCACCTCGTCAGCGTCTTTAGCTTCGGCGTTAATAGCCGGAAGATGATGTTTATATCCATCAATCAAATATCTCAAATGAGTTACATCTTTAAAGAAAACAATTTTGTTTTCCTTTGCAGTATTGCTGTCAGATGAAGTATGGGCATTAAGCCTGAATGTTTATATAAAGATATTTTGATGCGTAATATCTAAGTACGCATTCTGAAGATACAAAAGTATTAAACAGTGGCTCAGTGCCGTTATGTTAATTTAGGGTTTTAACTTGCCTACGATGCGGCCTTTTGTAAAATGTTTTTTAGATATTTTTAGCCCTCATCATTATTTCATAACTTTGGCTTCTGGTTTGGACTTCTTTTAAAAGCGTTGGGTGCTTGTTTTTAATATACTCTTCCACGACTTTGATTATGTTTGTATTTTCTATAAATTCATCCAACGTGGCAGGAAACACTGATCGCCTTTTTGAATTAGAAATAAATAAATTATTTTAGCATTTGTTTATTAATTCACTTTAACATACTTTGTTTTGTGGTCATCCGTTTTTTTATTTTCCATTTTTATTAACAAATTTGGATATAAATTTGAAATTGAACTGCAAAATTAGAACCGAACAAACATGGTTTATGAAAGTAAAAAAATTAAAAAGTTTATTTCTGGTTTTACCTATCGACAATAATGAAAATAATAAAAGTAATAGAAATAATAGTTTTGTGGCGATTTTTATAATGGATAATGGATCAAAAATTAGAACAACGTGCGTGCAAATTAATTTTTTTGAACACGAGTTTTTATTTTTAATAAAATATTTATTTATTATATTAAATATATATATGAATTACATGTTATAAATTTAGTTTTCCGAATAGGTCAGATTTAAGGCTTAACTTCTTGAATGCTCGAACTAGACTGACTCTTGAAGTTTTATTCTTCAATAACTCAAGTTATTATTTAGATTATGAAATTGGGTTTTATCCAATTAGAGCACAGCTTCTAAAATTCCTGAGAATTTTCTAGAAGCGTCTTTTTCTCCAACCAATAGAATTGGAGCTTCTATTTGGTAAAGCACCTCGTCAGCGTCTTTAGCTTCGGCGTCAATAGCCGGAAGATGATGTTTATATCCATCAATCAAATATCTCAAATGAGTTACATCTTTAAAGAAAACAATTTTGTTTTCCTTTGCAGCATTGCTGTCAGATGAAGTATGGGCATTAAGCCTGAATGTTTATATAAAGATATTTTGATGCGTAATATCTAAGTACGCATTCTGAAGATACAAAAGTATTAAACAGTGGCTCAGTGCCGTTATGTTAATTTAGGGTTTTAACTTGCCTACGATGCGGCCTTTTGTAAAATGTTTTTTAGATATTTTTAGCCCTCATCATTATTTCATAACTTTGGCTTCTGGTTTGGACTTCTTTTAAAAGCGTTGGGTGCTTGTTTTTAATATACTCTTCCACGACTTTGATTACGTTAGTATTTTCTATAAATTCATCCAACGTGGCAGGAAACACTGATCGCCTTTTTGAATCAGAAATAAATAAATTATTTTAGCATTTGTTTATTAATTCACTTTAACATACTTTGTTTTGTGGTCATCCGTTTTTTTATTTTCCATTTTTATTAACAAATTTGGATATAAATTTGAAATTGAACTGCAAAATTAGAACCGAACAAACATGGTTTATGAAAGTAAAAAAATTAAAAAGTTTATTTCTGGTTTTACCTATCGACAATAATGACAATAATAAAAGTAATAGAAATAATAGTATTGTGGCGATTTTTATAATGGATAATGGATCAAAAATTAGAACAACGTGCGTGCAAATTAATTTTTTTGAACACGAGTTTTTATTTTTAATAAAATATTTATTTATTATATTAAATATATATATGAATTACATGTTATAAATTTAGTTTTCCGAATAGGTCAGATTTAAGGCTTAACTTCTTGAATGCTCGAACTAGACTGACTCTTGAAGTTTTATTCTTCAATAACTCAAGATTATTTAGATTATGAAATTGGGTTTTATCCAATTAGAGCACAGCTTCTAAAATTCCTGAGAATTTTCTAGAAGCGTCTTTTTCTCCAACCAATAGAATTGGAGCTTCTATTTGGTAAAGCACCTCGTCAGCGTCTTTAGCTTCGGCGTCAATAGCCGGAAGATGATGTTTATATCCATCAATCAAATATCTCAAATGAGTTACATTTTTAAAGAAAACAATTTTGTTTTCCTTTGCAGCATTGCTGTCAGATGAAGTATGGGCATTAAGCCTGAATGTTTATATAAAGATATTTTGATGCGTAATATCTAAGTACGCATTCTGAAGATACAAAAGTATTAAACAGTGGCTCAGTGCCGTTATGTTAATTTAGGGTTTTAACTTGCCTACGATGCGGCCTTTTGTAAAATGTTTTTTAGATATTTTTAGCCCTCATCATTATTTCATAACTTTGGCTTCTGGTTTGGACTTCTTTTAAAAGCGTTGGGTGCTTGTTTTTAATATACTCTTCCACGACTTTGATTACGTTAGTATTTTCTATAAATTCATCGAACGTGGCAGGAAACACTGATCGCCTTTTTGAATCAGAAATAAATAAATTATTTTAGCATTTATTTATTAATTCACTTTAACATACTTTGTTTTGTGGTCATCCGTTTTTTTATGTTCCATTTTTATTAACAAATTTGGATATAAATTTGAAATTGAACTGCAAAATTAGAACCGAACAAACATGGTTTATGAAAGTAAAAAAATTAAAAAGTTTATTTCTGGTTTTACCTACCGACAATAATGACAATAATAAAAGTAATAGAAATAATAGTATTGTGGCGATTTTTATAATGGATAATGGATCAAAAATTAGAACAACGTGCGTGCAAATTAACTTTTTTAAACACGAGTTTTTATTTTTAAAAAATATTTATTTATTATATAAAATATATATATGAATTACATGTTATAAATTTAGTTTTCCGAATAGGTCAGATTTGAGGCTTAACTTCTTGAATGCTCGAACTAGACTGACTCTTCAAGTTTTATTCTTCAATAACTGAAGTTATTATTTAGATTGCGAAATTGGGTTTTATCCAATTAGAGCACAGCTTCTAAAATTCCTGAGAATTTTCTAGAAGCGTCTTTTTCTCCAACCAATAGAATTGAAGCTTCTATTTGGTAAAGCACCTCGTCAGCGTCTTTAGCTTCGGCGTCAATAGCCGGAAGATGATGTTTATATCCATCAATCAAATATCTCAAATGAGTTACATCTTTAAAGAAAACAATTTTGTTTTCCTTTGCAGCATTGCTGTCAGATGAAGTATGGGCATTAAGCCTGAATGTTTATATAAAGATATTTTGATGCGTAATATCTAAGTACGCATTCTGAAGATACAAAAGTATTAAACAGTGGCTCAGTGCCGTTATGTTAATTTAGGGTTTTAACTTGCCTACGATGCGGCCTTTTGTAAAATGTTTTTTAGATATTTTTAGCCCTCATCATTATTTCATAACTTTGGCTTCTGGTTTGGACTTCTTTTAAAAGCGTTGGGTGCTTGTTTTTAATATACTCTTCCACGACTTTGATTACGTTAGTATTTTCTATAAATTCATCCAACGTGGCAGGAAACACTGATCGCCTTTTTGAATCAGAAATAAATAAATTATTTTAGCATTTATTTATTAATTCACTTTAACATACTTTGTTTTGTGGTCATCCGTTTTTTTATTTTCCATTTTTATTAACAAATTTGGATATAAATTTGAAATTGAACTGCAAAATTAGAACCGAACAAACATGGTTTATGAAAGTAAAAAAATTAAAAAGTTTATTTCTGGTTTTACCTATCGACAATAATGACAATAATAAAAGTAATAGAAATAATAGTATTGTGGCGATTTTTATAATGGATAATGGATCAAAAATTAGAACAACGTGCGTGCAAATTAATTTTTTTGAACACGAGTTTTTATTTTTAATAAAATATTTATTTATTATATTAAATATATATATGAATTACATGTTATAAATTTAGTTTTCCGAATAGGTAAGATTTAAGGCTTAACTTCTTGAATGCTCGAACTAGACTGACTCTTGAAGTTTTATTCTTCAATAACTCAAGTTATTATTTAGATTATGAAATTGGGTTTTATCCAATTAGAGCACAGCTTCTAAAATTCCTGAGAATTTTCTAGAAGCGTCTTTTTCTCCAACCAATAGAATTGGAGCTTCTATTTGGTAAAGCACCTCGTCAGCGTCTTTAGCTTCGGCGTCAATAGCCGGAAGATGATGTTTATATCCATCAATCAAATATCTCAATCGAGTTACATTTTTAAAGAAAACAATTTTGTTTTCCTTTGCAGCATTGCTGTCAGATGAAGTATGGGCATTAAGCCTGAATGTTTATATAAAGATATTTTGATGCGTAATATCTAAGTACGCATTCTGAAGATACAAAAGTATTAAACAGTGGCTCAGTGCCGTTATGTTAATTTAGGGTTTTAACTTGCCTACGATCGGGCTTTTGTAAAATGTTTTTTAGATATTTTTCAAGCCCTCATCAATTTTTTCCATAACTTGGCTTCTGGTTTGACTTCTTTAAAAGCGTTGGGTGGCTTGTTTTTAATATACTCTCCACGACTTGATTAATTTGTATTTTCTATAAATTCATCCAACGTGGCAGGACCACTGATCGCTTTTGATTTAGAATAAATATAATTATTTTATGATTGTTTATTAATTCACTTTAACATACTTTGTTTGTGTCATTCCGTTTTTTTTTTTCCCAATTTTTATAACAATTTGGATATAAATTTGAAAATTGAACGTGCAAAATTAGAAACCGAACAACATGGTTTATGAAAGTAAAAAAAAATTAAAAAGTTTTATTTCTGGTTTTACTATCGACAATAATGACATAATAAAGTAATAGAAATATAGTATTGTTGGGATTTTATAATGGATAATGGATCAAAATTAGAACCACGTGCGTGCAAAATTAACTTTTTTAAACACGAGTTTTTATTTTTAAAAAATATTTATTTATTATATAAAATATATATATGAATTACATGTTATAAATTTAGTTTTCCGAATAGGTCAGATTTGAGGCTTAACTTCTTGAATGCTCGAACTAGACTGACTCTTCAAGTTTTATTCTTCAATAACTGAAGTTATTATTTAGATTGCGAAATTGGGTTTTATCCAATTAGAGCACAGCTTCTAAAATTCCTGAGAATTTTCTAGAAGCGTCTTTTTCTCCAACCAATAGAATTGAAGCTTCTATTTGGTAAAGCACCTCGTCAGCGTCTTTAGCTTCGGCGTCAATAGCCGGAAGATGATGTTTATATCCATCAATCAAATATCTCAAATGAGTTACATCTTTAAAGAAAACAATTTTGTTTTCCTTTGCAGCATTGCTGTCAGATGAAGTATGGGCATTAAGCCTGAATGTTTATATAAAGATATTTTGATGCGTAATATCTAAGTACGCATTCTGAAGATACAAAAGTATTAAACAGTGGCTCAGTGCCGTTATGTTAATTTAGGGTTTTAACTTGCATTTAATATCGCTTCATAATGCAAATAAGAGAAATATCCCTACTTGTTTGGTAGTTTACTGACCTACATATGTATAAGGATGTGTATAAATGTATATTTATAAAAATATGTACTTCTATTTGGAAGAATATGAATATTTTTTGATCTTATTTTAGGAACATTTGAAGCAAATGCCACCAATTTCAATTTTTTATTTTAATCAGGTATAATAACAGTTATATGTATGTTATATTAGTATTAGCTAAAATAAGATAATTGTATTTTTAATAAACGGCGTTTCATCTCCTCATCGCAGTCATTATTTACGGCTACATGTGCCATTGGCGCCACATGCCTACGATGCGGCCTTTTGTAAAATGTTTTGTAGATATTTTTAGCCCTCATCATTATTTCATAACTTTGGCTTCTGGTTTGGACTTCCTTTAAAAGCGTTGGGTGCTTGTTTTTAATATACTCTTCCACGACTTTGATTATGTTTGTATTTTCTATAAATTCATCCAACGTGGCAGGAAACACTGATCGCCTTTTTGAATCAGAAATAAATAAATTATTTTAGCATTTGTTTATTAATTCACTTTAACATACTTTGTTTTGTGGTCATCCGTTTTTT
>NW_024032781.1:0-9336 GCF_002237135.1 Teleopsis dalmanni
ATATCGCAGAGTCTTCCCATCTTTTGTTAAAAAGTTCGGCACAGGAAGAACTCAAAATCAATTTGCATGAAGTCAACGATATGCCCAGATTGTTTAGGTGTTCCGAGTGGTTCCCTGAAGCACCACGTCTGGCTAGCTCGTCTGCTTTACAATTGCCGTAAATATCCCTATGACCGGGAACCCAGATTAGAGGAATATTGAACTGCGTCGACATCTCATTTAGAGATGTGTAGCAGTCAAGGACCGTCCTAGATGTGAATTGGACAGAACTCAAGGACTTTAAAGCAGTTTGACTATCCGATAGTATACATATATTCCTTTCAAGTATATTACCTACTTCTAGACAAGCTAAAGCTTCCTTAATGGCAATTACTTCTGCCTGAAAAACACTACAGTGATCCGGAAGCCTATAGCAGGAGGATATATTCAGCCCCTCTGAGAAAACTCCACTGCCTACGCCGCTCCCAATCTTTGAACCATCAGTAAAAATTTGCAGACCCTCACCCAGGGAGGGACCTCCTGACAACCAAGCTTCCCTGGATGGGAATCTAACAATAAATTTTCTATCAAAGTCGAGAATCGGAGAGGTGTAGTCAATGTTATTTGGAGTAGAACTGAAAATATTTAGAATCGAGCCGTGCCCATAGTCACTAGCCTTCAATTGTGAAGTAGCCTTAAGTCTTAGGGCAGATGATGCTGCCAACTGCTTACTGATGATGTCAAGTGGCATTAAATGGAGCATTAGATCTAATGCTATAGATGGTGTTGTACACAGAGCACCACTTATACAGAGTTCAGCCCTGCGCTGAACCCTGTTCAGTACCGTACAGTACGAAGATTTATCAAGAGCTGTCCACCATATGGCAATGCCATACAGAAGTATTGGTCTAATGACAGCAGTGTATAGCCATTGAGCGATACGTGGTTGCAAACCCCACCTTTTACCAATAGCTTTTTGACAAAGGAGCAAAGCAATGTTTGCTTTCCTAGCCCGCTCCAAAACATTTTCTTTCCAGCTCAGTTTCCTATCGAAAACAATGCCTAAAAATTTTGCTTTCTCAATATATTGTATCGCAGAACCTTTAATATAGAGTGGAGAAAGATTTGGAACCCTATGTTTTCTGGTAAATACTACGATTTCCGTTTTTCTGGGGTTAACCCCGAGACCACATGTCAGTGTCCAATTGTTAAGGATATTCAGGCCATACTGCAAAATATCCCTTAAACTAATAGCATATTTTCCAGTAACTGTTAGTGCAATGTCATCCGCATATGCAACTGTCCCGCATCCCGCTCTCCCCAGTTTTTGTAACAGTTCATTCACCGCTATATTCCAGAGGAGGGGAGAGAGTACGCCCCCTTGGGGGGTACCTCTATTTACCCGTCTGTGTGTTGCTGATACACCCATTTGTGCTTCAATAATTCTGCCAGTTAGTAGCTGACCGATAAAGCTGATGAGCGCATCCTCAACACCCAGACGCGAGAGTGCGTTAGCTATTGCATTGGGAAGAATATTGTTAAAAGCTCCTTCAATATCTACGAAAGCCACTATACAAAATTCTTTTACTTTAAGAGTTTTTTCAATAGTACAGGTGAGGGCATGGAGTGCTGTCTCTGTGGATTTACCCTTAGTGTAGGCGTGTTGTGACGGTGACCAAAGATTGGGATCTATAACGCGCCTTATTTCAAAGTCTATAATTCTTTCTAAAGCTTTCAGCATGAAAGATGAAAGACTAATTGGACGGAGTTCATTAGGGTTACTATGAGAGGTTTTACCCGCCTTAGGAATAAAAACAACTCTAACCTTTCTCCATTGAGTTGGAATAGAAGCCAGTTTTGTATTTGATCCCAAGAGTTTTGCAGCTCAATAGGATGAATACCATCCGGTCCTGGTGATTTATATGGCTTAAAGCTAAAAATGGCCCATTTTAGAGTTTGTAGGTTTAACTTGATAGAGTTTACCGGTGCGTAGTTTAAACATTCTGAGGATTCCGTCGAAGCAAAGGATCCTGGAAAGTGGGTATCTAGTAATAAATCTAGTGACTCCCTACTGTTATTTGACCAAGTCTCATCCGGTTTTCTTAGCAACTCAGGAACAGAAGGATTTTTAGATAGGATTTTGCGTAGTCTAGAGGTTTCAGAGTCCCTACTAATCTCTTGACAAAATGATTGCCAACTAATCCTCTTAGACTTACGTAGTTCTTTCTTATAATTCTGCAGAGAGATCTTATATTCAGACCAGTCACTCTCATTTCTATTTAGCTTTGCCCTATTAAAAAGTCTCCTGCATTCTTTCCTCAATTGACCTAAGTTTCTATTCCACCAGGGTGGGTTACTCTTCCTACTAGGTCGAGTTGAAGGACAGGCAAGGTTAAAAGCTTCATTAAGTATTGAGGTAAGATCTCCTACCTGCTCGTCCAGATCATTTATATTCTCTGGCGGATAAAGAGTAGAGTTTGTCAGCAGCTCATTTATAGATGATTTGTACTTTGTCCAGTTTGTATTCCTGACATTTCTGAAAGTTTCTAAACTGGGGGTACTTGATTTCTTTAAGTTTATAGAAAATTCTAAAATCATATGGTCTGAAAAAGAGTGTCTAGTGGACACTTTCCATTTTCTTATAGACCCATGAATTTTGGCAGTAGTCACGGTAATGTCTAAAACCTCCTGCCTGTTTTTGGTAACAAAAGTCGGCCTATTACCGTCATTACATATAAAAAGATTATTACTAAAAATAAAATCGAAAAGTAACTCACCACGTTCATTCGTGTTTGAGCTGCCCCATATTTCATGGTGCGCATTTGCGTCGCAACCCAAAATGATATCTGCACCAAGTCTCCTAGCGTCAATTGTCAGCTGTTTTAGGCTACTTGATGGTAACTCTTCGTGATCATGAGCCATATATGCAGATACCGCCCATATCTGGCCCCAAGGTCCCTCAATACTTACTGCGGTTAGGTCTTTGTCACTATACTGCGAAAGCATGAGAGCGTTATATATTTTATTTATTAATATGCAGGATCTAGGCTTACCCTTGTTTACCGCATACATTAAGTCAAAGTTTTTAGTCCTGAGTCCGCAGACAAGATCCTTGAAAACCCATGGCTCTTGCACCAGGACCATATCAGCCTCGTTGTTGCTGAGGCATTGCAACAAGCTGGCGGACGCAGCCTTGCAGTGGTGCAGGTTAATTTGTAGTACCCGCATCATGATTTGTTTTGGATGTGGTAGTGTCCACCACTGTAACGTCAAGCGCGCTATCTTCTTCAGATTCATTTTCAGAGTTCAAAAGTTCTTCTTCGTCAAAAAGATAGCGCGTACCAATACTCTCTTCAGATGTAATTGAAGGAGCTGGAGAGGACATAGTCACGTCCATATTTATTGAATCAGAAGTGGTAGGCAGTATTTCTACTGGGCCCACTGAGTTTGCGGTAGCAGTTTCAATATCACCCGCTTCCATTATGGTATCAACAGTGCCTTGCGGTGCTGCTGGACCTGTGTCGTTAGGTAAGGATTGCTCCTCGTCCTTTTTATATACCCTCATTGTGATGGCTGAGAAACCGTAGTTAATAACACCGTTTGATTTCGCCAAAGTGGCCAAGGATGCTTTGTCAATCACAAAACTGACCGACCTATATTTACCTTTGACTTCCTCCAGCTTGGTAATCTTCCACGTTGATGTGTTTAACTGCCGGTTTCCTAGCCGAATAAGTTCCAGAATCCGCTGAGGATCGGACTGATGGGCTGGTATCCAGGAACGCGCTCTTGGTCGACTAGGGATTTGCTCCTTAGTAACAACCTTAAGTTTGGCGCCTGGCCATGCCTCACCAATTCTGGAAATGGCTTTGCGAAAAAGATCAACAGAACGCTGATCTGCGCAGGCGATAAGTTTCACATGGCCCTGATGCCATCCACTATCGCGACAAGTGGGACCGTCTCCAGGAAAGTCCTTCAGGAGATCGACATAAATGTCAAGGAGCTTGAGCTCAATTAAGTCCCACTTAGCAGGTGTAATTGTGCCATCCGGGTCATTTTCATCAATGACTCCCATTATTAAAGAACCCTTCAGCATGTCGCTAAAGGATTTTGCATTTGTGGCGTTGCCACGAAATTTTGCCTTTTTGGCATCAGGTTTTGAAGCTGACTCATCTAATGAGCGCTGTCGCTTCGTAGCAGGTTCCTGCTTGTCCTTCGAGGTATCGAGGACCTGCTTAGCCCAGGCAATCCTGGCCTTCATAGATTCGGATGTAACCGAAATATTGCCGTATCTTTCGAGCAGTCTAGTCGCCGCTCGGCGTTCCTTGTAACTCCTCCTCCCAGGAGGGCCTGACCGAATTAGTGGTCCGGAGCGCGTCGATACATTTTGTTTATGATTTGGAGGCACCTTTTTATTACCACTGGAAGTCGCGGTAGGTACCTTGTTTGGACACTTAGTGTCCGAAGATTTTGAGCTCTGTTTAGCCGAGCTCTCCGCTATAGAATTTTTATTTTTATTAGTTATTGGTTCATTCATATTTAAACCCACGAGTTGCGGAGAAGGGAGGGTCCATCCGGGCAGAGATCCGCAATACCCGGATAAGGCTAAATTACAACCGGAGGGCGCCAGTTATCCGGAGGTCTCCGTTTAAAAACACACTGACGTAGTGCTATTCATCTCATCGGCACGGGTCGAATAACACCGGAGATTACGGGTTTTATCGAGTTTTCCTCTCTAGATCCATGATGTTCTGTTATGCCGACATGATAGCCAACATGAAAAACAGGTTCACCTCGAGAAGGATGTGATAATATATCACGCATCATGGTCTTGATATGGCATAGGCTCAAGGTATTTACATACTGTATTACGCATAACCATATCCCGTTCAAACTAGAACACGAACCCTTAAATAATAAAATAATTAAAAAAAAAAATCAAAAAAAAGTCCTTCGATTTTCAATTGATCGCGTTTATTCTTTATTGAAGCCATAATTTCGACAATGCGACTTTGCACAACATCTCGCTCCCGTGTTAATTATCAAACAAATTCCTATACTCTGCCATCACGAAATCAAATCGCGGTATGCAGTGAAGGCAAGAAACAAAGAAATGAAATTGGCAAATGAACGAATGAAAAAAATTAAATATTGAAAAACATTCCAACTGAATGAAATCTAAAATGATAATAATGTATAATAATAATTCTATATTTTATATCACGAAGTTCTCAAAACTTCAGTGTAAACAATATTTTTTGTAAACACCCTTTCATCATTAGCCAAATGACCTTGTCCACCTTCATTACTGACATAAAATTTAAGCCCGTCAAATGATCTAACTCTACTCGCTGCAACGTAAAGTTGACCATGCGAAAAAACAGGTCTCCTCAACAATATTCCAACTCTATCAAATGTCTGTCCTTGGGATTTGTTAATTGTCATAGCAAATGCGCTGATGACTGGAAACTGTGTTCTTTGAAAATTAAATGGCAGTGCAGTCCCTGAATACGTCAAGTGTATGCGTGGAATCAAAACACGTTTTCCGCGAGCAACTCCAGTGAGTACTTCACAATCTATTGTGTTATTATGCATTGCTTTGACTCGCATTCTCGTCCCATTCACTAATGCTTGCTACGTATTTAAATTTCGAATTAACAAAACTATCGCATTAATCTTGAGCTCCAACTTATGTGGTGGCAAACCACTTACAATCAAAGTATTCAAAAATTCTACTGGATAGTTGCACACCTCACTGTTATCCTCGGAAATAATTCTGTCAAAACTGTAATAAACCCTTTTTTCACCAGCGATGCGATTCAATACATCGTTATTGATAAGTCCACAATCTTCATTAGTTGGAACTAACACAACTGACTTCAACATTCTATCTGATAAAATGGTTTCATTAATATCTCCAAAAATATCATGTACTATGTTAGATTCAACACCTATCAAATTTGCTGGAATTTCTACTAAATCTTCACCATTGCCAATTCTCTTTAGAAATTGAACGAATTCCAACTCTTCGGGGAGTGCTCTCATATTTTGAGTTAACGTTATATGATTGAAAAACGGAAATTCTGCCCAACTCGTAATACAATTTTCAATCATTACTGCTCGTGATGCATGAGGAACAACGGGCAATATTTGTCTAAAATCTCCACATAATAATACAGTTTTTCCAGCAAAAATCATTTGTTTTTTTTGTGAATCGTCGCATAAGTCTTTCAACAACGTATCAATACATTTTATCACTTTGTAACGGACACATCGAAATTTCATCAATTATTAATAATGCCGCCGAATTAATAAATATGGCATAACTACTATTTTTTTTTATATTCGGAACTGTATTTTTCATCAGATTTATAGGCAGTTTAAAAACATTATGGAGTGTCTTTCCACCAATCAATAAAGTGGAAGCAATTCCACTAAATGCACACGAAATACAGCGAAGATTAAGGGAATTTAATTTACGAATTATAGCCGTTTGTGTGAATGTTTTCCCACAACCTGCATGGGCTGTCAAACAAAACACATTTGATCCTGTATCGTGATACTGAACTTCACAAATAACTTTATCAATAGTATCACGCTGTTCATTATTTGCGCAATCATAAAGCTCATTAAATAAACATTCTTCTACAAAAGGATCAAAAATATCGAGATCAGTAAATTCTGGTATTATTGTAGGTGTAGGCAAACCAAGTGACGTACATGTAACATTATGTGTTAACAAAATTTCCTCGATTTCCAATAATACTCTATTAAAAGAAACATCTACACTACAACCATCTCTAACGAAATCTTCGCTTAAATTATCTGTAAATTCCACCCAAAGTGCTACTGCATTTGCTGGAATATTTAAGGCACAAATAATCGCAAACAAATTACGCATTTGTTTTGCTGAATTAAATGTCTTAGCTTCATTCAGACAAACTCTCCACTCATTATCATTGGACGCAATTCCCCTAGCATGACATGCTTCGATAAATGTGCTATAAACAATTCCATTTAATGTACGCACATCTTCATATGATTTTGGCCCTTTTACATGCAACAAAAGTAATCTTAAATGGAATAGCTCGATTTCTTTGGGAGACACCATATACATCCGAGTAATAATTTTATCTCCTCCTCGTTGTCTTTTTTGCCAAGATTTTCTACTATCAATCCAAACATAATGCAATGAAATTTCTATATACGTATATTGATTAGCAGATGAATCACTTTGATTCAATTGAAAGAAAGCTAATAGCTTCGTAAGCTTAGGATTTTCTACTGCTTGTCTTTCTGGACCTTCGCGAAATATAATATTTTGTCTTTGTGGCAAATGAATGTCAAGACGAATTATAATATGAGACTGAAAATGCATAGGAAATTCATATATTCGCCACATAGCCTCAGTTGATCCCACATATCGACCATTCAAAAAATTTCTAACGTCATCTACTTCAACTTATACTTGTTAGTCATTTTCGTTTGTGCTTTCACTTTGAATTAAAACAGTTGCACTATCAAAACCCTTATATACATATTTATATAAGTACTTAATACTTTTGACGGAAGTGCACACCTCGACATTAATGTGACAATTATATTTTGCAAACAAATACGGGTTGTATGGAACGACATAACGATTATCTAAAGACTTTCCTCTAACATCAACGGAAACATTATTATCGCGCCGTCTATACAACGGATAACCATTAACTGATTCTTTCGTTAATTGTACAAAATCCTTTGGAAATTGTTTTGAACATTTTCCATCTTGCATACATACAGAGCTTGGATTCAAAACACCGCATGGACCGTGCATCATGTGTTTGACAACAAATTCATGTAATTTTGGCTGCAAATTTTTATCCGGTATCTCTGCACAAACTATTTTATCAATATCAGCCGGCCCGACAATTTTGTCATTTTCACATAAAGTTATCAAAATGTGAGCATGAGGCAAACCTCCCTTTTGAAATTCGATTGTATATATAAGAGCCTCAACTTTGCCAAAAATATATTTATTCCAAATGTCAGAAATGAGTTCTTTTAACTTCGATTTAAATACACGCACAACTATTTCAGGCCTGAAATGAGATGATTCATTAGGATCAATATTATATACAATTTCCGCCCAATTCGGATTGCAAGTCATTGTAACAAAAAGCGATGGCTTGCCGAAGTACTGAACAATTGACATTGCATCTAAGTAATTTTGATACATGTTTCTCGGAGACCCAGTGAAGGATGAAGGCAAAATCACTTTACGACCTAAGCTACCATCTCCTACTTGATTCGTTTGCAAATAATCACTAATATTGTTATACACATCTGCCCTCAAATTTACTTGATTCTGTCGTATAAAATGTAGTCGACATCCTTCTATTCTCACATACATATCAACAATGTATTGCAAAAATAGTTTTTGCGATTTATGCAAAAAGCTAAATTGATCCCTTATTGCAAATCTGAAACATGCAAATTGTAACATTGTAACTTTATTTCGAATCTGCCTACCATTAGAATTATGTTGCACGTTATGCGATATATTAACGTGCCAACCAAAATCTCCACTTGGGAATAGTAAAGGATATGCCAATGGATCCAAAGCAGAATCTAATACTGATACATTCTTAACCACACCATTTGTTTTTGAAAAAGATATCATATTTCTTTCAAATGGTGGTTCACCATCTACAGTCGTAAATATAACAGCAACATCAGTTCGAGTTGCATCATTATATCTTCGTATATCTGTATCACGATTCACGGTAATTGCCATACAAATCTCTTTTTGTGCATTGCATACTCTATCACAATGTTCTTTCATTGAACGAAATGAACGAATAAATGGATTAATTCTATCCAATTCAACAGAAATTTGTTTCATTAAAACAGCATCGCAAGTTTTATTTGATTGCTCTCGCATTCTATATTGAACAGCGGTATCGACATCGTAAAAATACAACTGGGCATAATTTGGCGTACGACCATGCGCTGTGATCATGGGTCCTGCTCTGTGATAAAATATGTCGTGAATTTTGAAATGATAAATTCCTCTTAAAACTGTGTCCGAAATATAAGCTTCCGAACTGACCATAGCATAGGCCGAATTGTAGCTTCGAATATTGTCAAAATAATTTTTGGACTTTTTCTTTATATTTTTATCATTTGATGTGAGACCGTCATACAAAGAATTAAAAAAATCATTTTGTGTTAATAGTGGAAGATGAACTTTACCCTTATGACAACACATAGTGAAGGAATTTCTTTCACGCATTGTAGACTCTGAAGCAAAATGCTTAGCTAAACAATGCCTACAAACCAAGTTCATAGAACCAATATGAAAGGGATCAAAAT
>NW_024032782.1:0-9333 GCF_002237135.1 Teleopsis dalmanni
TACTCAACCGCTAATATATTTTCGAGATGGAGTTTATCAAATTTTATCTTTCTTATATTCCAAATTTATATTTTTATATATATTTGCTTATAATCTTCAAAAATTTATCACCTTTCTTTATACACAAGTAAACATATGTATGCTTATATACATATGTTCACATGTATGTATATATGTTTGTAAATAAAATCTTTGTCGTAAAGAGTTTTACGTTTAATCTACCGGCATATATTTTTCAATGCCCAAGGTCAAAATTATTAATCATATAAGGTGGTTGGTTAGTTGGTTGGTTGGGCGTGAAATTGTGTAGATTCTGTGTAAAGAGCGATGAGAGCGCATTAAATTCTATTGTCGGTAGTGCAAAAAAAATTTCATATTTCTCTTCTGCTCCGATACAAGCAGTCGTATATTTCAGTCTGCCTCTAACTTGCTACGATTGTGAAAAAGCAAAAAATATAAAAAATAAAAGCAAGTAAAGGAGAAACAAGTAAACATTTGCTACAAATTTTGCCTGGTTGATTCATTGTCGTCGTCGTCGTTGAAGTGTTTAACAAGACGTTTCGGTTAATTTTTAACTTTCCTAAGTTTATTAAAAACAGAATTTAAAAAAAATTTAATAAATAAGTAAATGCAAAAAATATTTAAAAGAAATAAACTCAAGTAAAATAGCTAAAGAAAGCTTGACGTCTTGTCTTTCGTTCGTACGTTCGATTATATATTGTCGGTTTTTCATATTGTTTTTTATATTTTTTTGTTTTTTTTTTTGTTGTCTTCTTCGTAACTCGTCAGCTATTACGTCTTCTTCGTCTCAACTTGAGTGAATTTTTGCTGATGCTGAAATTGTGTAGATTCTGTGTAAAGAGCGATGAGAGCGCATTAAATTCTATTGTCGGTAGTGCAAAAAAAAAATTTCATATTTCTCTTCTGCTCCGATACAAGCAGTCGTATATTTCAGTCTGCCTCTAACTTGCTACGATTTGTGAAAAAGCAAAAAATATAAAAAATAAAAGCAAGTAAAGGAGAAACAAGTAAACATCTGCTACAAATTTTGCCTGGTTGATTCCATGTCGTCGTCGTCGTCGTCGTCGTCGTTAAAGTGTTTAACAAGACGTTTCGGTAAATTTTTAACTTTCCTAAGTTTATTAAAAACAGAATTTAAAAAAAATTTAATAAATAAGTAAATGCAAAAAATATTTAAAAGAAATAAACTCAAGTAAAATAGCTAAAGAAAGTTTGACGTCTTGTCTTTCGTTCGTACGTTCGATTATATATTGTCGGTTTTTCATATTGTTTTTTTATGAGGTTTTAACTGTTCCTCGCTTTTGTTGTCTTCTTCGTAAATCGTCAGCGCTATTACGTCTTCTTCGTCTCAACTTGAGTGAATTTTTGCTGAAGCTGCTGGCTGGAGCCAAATTACTTTCTGCAACTTTTAGATAAGGTACGTAATATAAAACAAAACTTAGTATTGATTATAAAATATAATTTAACTTTTTGTCGTCGCTTTTAAATTTATTTTTTTTGTAGCTAATATTTTTAAATGTTTTTTTTTTGTTTTTTTTTGTCTTCTATAAATTTACTTTCCGAAACTTTATTTACTTTTCCGTGATTTTTCTCTGTATGCATATGTATCATATATATGTGTGTTTCTACGTATGCATTTACCTTATACTGTAGAAAATATATTTTCTTGTTTAATTTTTATTCATTCTACTATTTGTTCTCTCATAAACATACACAAACATAATTTGATGGATTTCATCATAAATGCAATGTTGTCACATTTCTCAAAATACTTAAATATGTGCAGAATGTTTAAAGAGTATATTACATTTAAAAAAAGTTTTTAGTTTTATTAAACCCAATCATTAACATCTATTAAAAGTTTCTTTTGTTTACATTTGCACACGTGCGTAAAAGCTTTAGTAATTATTTTTTTTATTATCTATTTTGTATAACATTAGTTTTTGTTTAGTGTTTTTTTTATTCTGATCACAATAAAAATTTCTCATTACTATGAAAAAAAATACGAAACATACAAATTAAATAAAAACATTCTCTTAATTCAATATGTCTAAATAATAATAATTCATTAAACAGAATAATATAACAATTTTGCATCATTTGCATAAGGATAAGGAATTATTTGAAAATAATTTCTGTTGTACGAATACGAGAACGAGTACGCGTAATTACCGTACATTGTCTATAAAGTTTTGTTGTAACATTGAAAAAGTATTGTAAATTTTTTGCATTGCTATTTACTGTTATTCACGATTTAAAAAATTTTTGTTGCATTTACCATATTGAGTGGTGCTCGTGTCGGTTATCTTCATTTCTTGAACTTCGAATTTATTACTACATTTTTGGTTTATCATAATCAAACGTAACTGTAAATAAAGAAATTTAACATCAATCGGACTAGAAGAAAAATTGAACGCCCAAAGAATCCCTACTCAACCGCTAATATATTTTCGAGATGGAGTTTCTGGTGGATGAGAAATATATTTCATAAGGGTTTGCAAGGACCACTTGAAGAGGAAGAGTTATATCAGCACCGTAAAGACTTAGATAGTGAACGAGTAACTACAAAGTTTTCGTAAAAACAAGACGGTGCAATAATCCGTTCGCGTAGTTTAACTGCTGTGTATTTTATTTTAGAAGATTTAGTGTTTCCAGCAGAGATCGTAGGCAAACGTATTCGTGCCAAATTTGATGGCACCCAAATTATAAAGGTGCATTTGGATAAGAATCTACAAACGACCATTGAGCACAAAGTAAGTGTTAAATAACACTTATTTCATTAAATCTTTTTTTGCACTTGTGTTTTTTGCTGTTTAAAATTAGTGGTCCAATGTTTCGTTTACGCTTCATTGCTCAAACTGAATTGTAGCTTATTCATATATTGGTAACATTCATCAAATTTAATGAGTGTAGCAATTAACTTGCAGCAATTAATTCAATATGTCTTAATAATAATAATTCATTAAACAGAATAATATAACAATTTTGCATGATTTGCATAAGGATAAGGAATTATTTGAAAATAATTTCTGTTGTACGAATACGAGAACGAGTACGCATAATTACCGTACATTGTCTATAAAGTTTTGTTGTAACATTGAAAAAATATTGTAAATTTTTTGCATTGCTATTTACTGTTATTCACGATTTAAAAAATTTTTGTTGCATTTACCATATTGAGTGGTGCTCGTGTCGGTTATCTTCATTTCTTGAACTTCGAATTTATTACTACATTTTTGGTTTATCATAATCAAACGTAACTGTAAATAAAGAAATTTAACATCAATCGGACTAGAAGAAAAATTGAACGCCCAAAGAATCCCTACTCAACCGCTAATATATTTTCGAGATGGAGTTTCTGGTGGATGAGAAATATATTTCATAAGGGTTTGCAAGGACCACTTGAAGAGGAAGAGTTATATCAGCACCGTAAAGACTTAGATAGTGAACGAGTAACTACAAAGTTTTCGTAAAAACAAGACGGTGCAATAATCCGTTCGCGTAGTTTAACTGCTGTGTATTTTATTTTAGAAGATTTAGTGTTTTCAGCAGAGATCGTAGGCAAACGTATTCGTGCCAAATTGGATGGCACCCAAATTATATATAAAGGTGCATTTGGATAAGAATCTACAAACGACCATTGAGCACAAAGTAAGTGTTAAATAACACTTATTTCATTAAATCTTTTTTTGCGCTTGTGTTTTTTGCTGTTTAAAATTAGTGGTCCAATGTTTCGTTTACGCTTCATTGCTCAAACTGAATTGTAGCTTATTCATATATTGGTAACATTCATCAAATTTAATGAGTGTAGCAATTAACTTGCAGCAATTAATTCAATATGTCTAAATAATAATAATTCATTAAACAGAATAATATAACAATTTTGCATGATTTGCATAAGGAATTATTTGAAAATAATTTCTGTTGTACGAATACGAGAAAGAGTACGCGTAATTACAGTACATTGTCTATAAAGTTTTGTTGTAACATTGAAAAAATATTGTAAATTTTTTGCATTGCTATTTACTATTATTCACGATTTAAAAAATTTTTGTTGCATTTACCATATTGAGTGGTGCTCGTGTCGGTTATCTTCATTTCTTGAACTTCGAATTTATTACTAAATTTTTGGTTTATCATAATCAAACGTAACTGTAAATAAAGAAATTTAACATCAATCGGACTAGAAGATTGAACGCCCAAAGAATCCCTACTCAACCGCTAATATATTTTCGAGATGGAGTTTCTGGTGGATGAGAAAAATATTTCATAAAGGTTTGCAAGGACCACTTGAAGAGGAAGACTTATATCAGCACCGTAAAGACTTAGATAGTGAACGAGTAACTACAAAGTTTTCGTAAAAACAAGACGGTGCAATAATCCGTTCGCGTAGTTTAACTGCTGTGTATTTTACTTTAGAAGATTTAGTGTTTCCAGCAGAGATCGTAGGCAAACGTATTCGTGCCAAATTGGATGGCACCCAAATTATAAAGGTGCATTTGGATAAGAATCTACAAACGACCATTGAGCACAAAGTAAGTGTTAAATAACACTTATTTCATTAAATCTTTTTTTGCACTTGTGTTTTTTGCTGTTTAAAATTAGTGGTCCAATGTTTCGTTTACGATTCATTGCTCAAACTGAATTGTAGCTCATTCATATATTGGTAACATTCATCAAATTTAATGAGTCTAGCAATTAACTTGCAGCAATTAATTCAATATGTCTAAATAATAATAATTCATTAAACAGAATAATATAACAATTTAGCATGATTTGCATAAGGAATTATTTGAAAATAATTTCTGTTACGAATACGAGAACGAGTACGCATAATTACCGTACATTGTCTATAAAGTTTTGTTGTAACATTGAAAAAATATTGTAAATTTTTTGCATTGCTATTTACTGTTATTCACGATTTAAAAAATTTTTGTTGCATTCACCATATTGAGTGGTGCTCGTGTCGGTTATCTTCATTTCTTGAACTACGAATTTATTACTACATTTTTGGTTTATCATAACCAAACGTAACTGTAAATAAAGAAATTTAACATGAATCGGACTAGAAGAAAAATTGAACGCCCAAAGAATCCCTACTCAACCGGTAATATATTTTCGAGATGGAGTTTCTGGTGGATGAGAAAAATATTTCATAAGGGTTTGCAAGGACCACTTGAAGAGGAAGAGTTATATCAGCACCGTAAAGACTTAGATAGTGAACGAGTAACTACAAAGTTTTCGTAAAAACAAGACGGTGCAATAATCCGTTCGCGTAGTTTAACTGCTGTGTATTTTATTTTAGAAGATTTAGTGTTTTCAGCAGAGATCGTAGGCAAACGTATTCGTGCCAAATTGGATGGCACCCAAATTATATATAAAGGTGCATTTGGATAAGAATCTACAAACGACCATTGAGCACAAAGTAAGTGTTAAATAACACTTATTTCATTAAATCTTTTTTTGCGCTTGTGTTTTTTGCTGTTTAAAATTAGTGGTCCAATGTTTCGTTTACGCTTCATTGCTCAAACTGAATTGTAGCTCATTCATATATTGGTAACATTCATCAAATTTAATGAGTGTAGCAATTAACTTGCAGCAATTAATTCAATATGTCTAAATAATAATAATTCATTAAACAGAATAATATAACAATTTTGCATGATTTGCATAAGGAATTATTTGAAAATAATTTCTGTTGTACGAATACGAGAACGAGTACGCATAATTACCGTACATTGTCTATAAAGTTTTGTTGTAACATTGAAAAAATATTGTAAATTTTTTGCATTGCTATTTACTGTTATTCACGATTTAAAAAATTTTTGTTGCATTCACCATATTGAGTGGTGCTCGTGTCGGTTATCTTCATTTCTTGAACTTCGAATTTATTACTACATTTTTGGTTTATCATAACCAAACGTAACTGTAAATAAAGAAATTTAACATGAATCGGACTAGAAGAAAAATTGAACGCCCAAAGAATCCCTACTCAACCGCTAATATATTTTCGAGATGGAGTTTCTGGTGGATGAAAAAAATATTTCATAAGGGTTTGCAAGGACCACTTGAAGAGGAAGACTTATATCAGCACCGTAAAGACTTAGATAGTGAACGAGTAACTACAAAGTTTTCGTAAAAACAAGACTGTGCAATAATCCGTTCGCGTAGTTTAACTGCTGTGTATTTTATTTTAGAAGATTTAGTGTTTCCAGCAGAGATCGTAGGCAAACGTATTCGTGCCAAATTGGATGGCACCCAAATTATAAAGGTGCATTTGGATAAGAATCTACAAACGACCATTGAGCACAAAGTAAGTGTTAAATAACACTTATTTCATTAAATCTTTTTTTGCACTTGTGGTTTTTGCTGTTTAAAATTAGTGGTCCAATGTTTCGTTTACGCTTCATTGCTCAAACTGAATTGTAGCTCATTCATATATTGGTAACATTCATCAAATTTAATGAGTCTAGCAATTAACTTGCAGCAATTAATTCAATATGTCTTAATAATAATAATTCATTAAACAGAATAATATAACAATTTTGCATGATTTGCATAAGGATAAGGAATTATTTGAAAATAATTTCTGTTGTACGAATACGAGAACGAGTACGCATAATTACCGTACATTGTCTATAAAGTTTTGTTGTAACATTGAAAAAATATTGTAAATTTTTTGCATTGTTATTTACTGTTATTCACGATTTAAAAAATTTTTGTTGCATTTACCATATTGAGTGGTGCTCGTGTCGGTTATCTTCATTTCTTGAACTTCAAATTTATTACTACATTTTTGGTTTATCATAACCAAACGTAACTGTAAATAAAGAAATTTAACATCAATCGGACTAGAAGAAAAATTGAACGCCCAAAGAATCCCTACTCAACCGCTAATATATTTTCGAGATGGAGTTTCTGGTGGATGAGAAAAATATTTCATAAGGGTTTGCAAGGACCACTTGAAGAGGAAGAGTTATATCAGCACCGTAAAGACTTAGATAGTGAACGAGTAACTACAAAGTTTTCGTAAAAACAAGACGGTGCAATAATCCGTTCGCGTAGTTTAACTGCTGTGTATTTTATTTAGAAGATTTAGTGTTTCCAGCAGAGATCGTAGGCAAACGTATTCGTGCCAAATTGGATGGCACCCAAATTATATATAAAGGTGCATTTGGATAAGAATCTAAACGACAATTGAGCACAAAGTAAGTGTTAAATAACACTTATTTCATTAAATCTTTTTTGCACTTGTGTTTTTTGCTGTTTAAAATTAGTGGTCCAATGTTTCGTTTACGCTTCATATATTGGTAACATTCATCAAATTTAATGAGTCTAGCAATTAACTTGCAGCAATTAATTCAATATGTCTATATAATAATAATTCATTAAACAGAATAATATAACAATTTTGCATGATTTGCATAAGGAATTATTTGAAAATAATTTCTGTTGTACGAATACGAGAACGAGTACGCGTAATTACCGTACATTGTCTATAAAGTTTTGTTATAACATTGAAAAAATATTGTAAATTTTTTGCATTGCTATTTACTATTATTCACGATTTAAAAAATTTTTGTTGCATTTACCATATTGAGTGGTGCTCGTGTCGGTTATCTTCATTTCTTGAACTTCGAATTTATTACTACATTTTTGGTTTATCATAACCAAACGTAACTGTAAATAAAGAAATTTAACATCAATCGGACTAGAAGAAAAATTGAACGCCCAAAGAATCCCTACTCAACCGCTAATATATTTTCGAGATGGAGTTTCTGGTGGATGAGAAAAATATTTCATAAGGGTTTGCAAGGACCACTTGAAGAGGAAGAGTTATATCAGCACCGTAAAGACTTAGATAGTGAACGAGTAACTACAAAGTTTTCGTAAAAACAAGACGGTGCAATAATCCGTTCGCGTAGTTTAACTGCTGTGTATTTTATTTAGAAGATTTAGTGTTTCCAGCAGAGATCGTAGGCAAACGTATTCGTGCCAAATTGGATGGCACCCAAATTATATATAAAGGTGCATTTGGATAAGAATCTACAAACGACCATTGAGCACAAAGTAAGTGTTAAATAACACTTATTTCATTAAATCTTTTTTGCACTTGTGTTTTTTGCTGTTTAAAATTAGTGGTCCAATGTTTCGTTTACGCTTCATATATTGGTAACATTCATCAAATTTAATGAGTCTAGCAATTAACTTGCAGCAATTAATTCAATATGTCTAAATAATAATAATTCATTAAACAGAATAATATAACAATTTTGCATGATTTGCATAAGGAATTATTTGAAAATAATTTCTGTTGTACGAATACGAGAACGAGTACGCATAATTACCGTACATTGTCTATAAAGTTTTGTTATAACATTGAAAAAATATTGTAAATTTTTTGCATTGCTATTTACTATTATTCACGATTTAAAAAATTTTTGTTGCATTCACCATATTGAGTGGTGCTCGTGTCGGTTATCTTCATTTCTTGAACTTCGAATTTATTACTACATTTTTGGTTTATCATAACCAAACGTAACTGTAAATAAAGAAATTTAACATGAATCGGACTAGAAGAAAAATTGAACGCCCAAAGAATCCCTACTCAACCGCTAATATATTTTCGAGATGGAGTTTCTGGTGGATGAGAAAAATATTTCATAAGGGTTTGCAAGGACCACTTGAAGAGGAAGAGTTATATCAGCACCGTAAAGACTTAGATAGTGAACGAGTAACTACAAAGTTTTCGTAAAAACAAGACGGTGCAATAATCCGTTCGCGTAGTTTAACTGCTGTGTATTTTATTTTAGAAGATTTAGTGTTTCCAGCAGAGATCGTAGGCAAACGTATTCGTGCCAAATTGGATGGCACCCAAATTATAAAGGTGCATTTGGATAAGAATCTACAAACGACCATTGAGCACAAAGTAAGTGTTAAATAACACTTATTTCATTAAATCTTTTTTTGCACTTGTGTTTTTTGCTGTTTAAAATTAGTGGTCCAATGTTTCGTTTACGCTTCATTGCTCAAACTGAATTGTAGCTTATTCATATATTGGTAACATTCATCAAATTTAATGAGTGTAGCAATTAACTTGCAGCAATTAATTCAATATGTCTTAATAATAATAATTCATTAAACAGAATAATATAACAATTTTGCATGATTTGCATAAGGATAAGGAATTATTTGAAAATAATTTCTGTTGTACGAATACGAGAACGAGTACGCGTAATTACCGTACATTGGCTATAAAGTTTTGTTGTAACATTGAAAAAGTATTGTAAATTTTTTGCATTGCTATTTACT
>NW_024032783.1:0-9332 GCF_002237135.1 Teleopsis dalmanni
CAGTCATCTAATGAATTAGAATAATTTATGATTCATTTAATGAAAAAGTTAGTTGGAATACTTTCAATTACAATAGGTATAAATCTATGATTAGCTCCACAAATTTCAGAACATTGTCCATAAAATAATCCAGGACGATTAATAAAAAAATTAGTTTGATTTAAACGTCCTGGAGTTCCATCAACTTTTACACCAAAAGCTGGAATTGTTCAAGAATGAATTACATCTGCAGCAGTTACTAAGATTCGAATTTGAGAGTTTATAGGTAAAATAACTCGATTATCTACATCTAAAAGTCGAAAATTATTAATATTTAATTCATTTGTTGGAATTATATAAGAGTCAAATTCAATATTTATAAAATCAGAATATTCATATGATCAATATCATTGATGACCAATTGTTTTTAATGTAACTAAAGGCTCATTAATTTCGTCTAATAAGTATAATAATCGTAAAGAAGGAAAAGCAATAAATAATAAAATAATAGCAGGTAAAATAGTTCAAATAATTTCAATAGTTTGTCCATGTAATAAATTTCGATTAGTATAATTATTAAAAAATAATATAAATATTAAATAACCAACTAAAATAGTAATTATAACTAAAATTATTAAGGTGTGATCATGAAAAAAAGTTAATTGTTCTATTAAGGGTGAAGCTCTATTTTGAAGGTTTAAATTTGATCATGTTGAAATTTCTAATAAAAGTAAAATACTTTATATATGAAGCTTAAATCCATTGCACTAATCTGCCATATTAGAAATTAGTTAATAATGGTAATTCTGAATATCTGTGTTCAGCAGGAGGAGAATTTTGAAATCATTCAATTGAAGAATTTAATTGAATTGAGTAAATTATTTGTCGGTTTATAATTATACTTTCTCAAATAATATATAGAAATAAAATAATTCTTAATAATGAAATTGTAGATCCAATTGTTGAAATAATATTTCATATAGTATAAGCATCTGGATAATCTGAGTATCGTCGAGGTATACCAGCTAATCCTAAAAAATGTTGTGGAAAAAGGTTAAATTTACTCCAATAAATATAATTATAAATTGACTTTTTAAAAGTTTTGCATTTATATATAATCCTGTAAATAGAGGGTATCAATGAATAAATCCAGCTATAATAGCAAATACAGCTCCTATTGACAAGACGTAATGAAAATGGGCTACAACATAATAGGTATCATGTAAGATGATATCAACAGAAGAATTAGCTAGAACTACTCCTGTCAATCCTCCAACTGTAAATAAAAATACAAATCCTAAAGCTCATATAGTAGTAGGAGAATAATTCAATTGGGTTCCATGAATTGTAGCTAATCAACTAAAAATTTTAATTCCTGTTGGAACAGCAATAATTATTGTTGCTGACGTAAAATAAGCTCGGGTGTCAACATCTATACCTACTGTAAATATGTGATGAGCTCATACAATAAATCCTAATAATCCAATAGCTAATATAGCATAAATTATTCCTAAAGATCCAAAAGTTTCCTTTTTTCCTGATTCTTGTCTAATAATATGAGAAATTATTCCAAATCCTGGAAGAATTAAAATATAAACTTCTGGATGCCCAAAAAATCAAAATAAATGTTGGTATAAGATTGGGTCTCCTCCACCAGCAGGGTCAAAAAATGAAGTATTTATATTTCGATCAGTTAATAATATTGTAATAGCACCTGCTAGAACAGGTAAAGATAATAATAATAATGCAGTAATTACAACAGATCAAACAAATAAAGGTATTCGATCAAAAGTAATTCCTGAAGATCGTATATTAATAACAGTAGTAATAAAATTTACAGCTCCTAAAATAGAAGAAATTCCTGCTAAATGTAGTGAAAAAATAGCTAAATCAACGGAAGCTCCTCCATGAGCAATAATAGAAGATAAGGGTGGATAAACAGTTCATCCTGTTCCAGCTCCGTTTTCAACTATACTTCTTATTAAAAGAAGAGTTAAAGAAGGAGGTAATAACCAAAATCTTATATTATTTATTCGTGGGAAAGCTATATCTGGGGCTCCTAGTATTAAAGGTACTAATCAATTTCCAAATCCACCAATTATGATTGGTATTACTATAAAAAAATTATAATGAAGGCGTGTGCTGTAACAATTACATTATAAATTTGATCGTCTCCAATTAAAGCTCCTGGGTGTCCTAATTCTGCCCGAATTAAAATTCTTAAAGAAGTTCCCACTATACCAGCTCATGCACCAAATAGAAAATAAAGGGTTCCAATATCTTTATGATTAGTAGAAAAAAGCCATTGTCGCGATTGATTAAATGGCTGAAATTTAGGCGATAGATTGTAAATCTATTTATAAGAATTATTTCTTTTTAATCAATAGCTGGCTTTATAGTCAAATAAATGATTTTAGACTGCAATTCTAACGGTGTATTTTATACTAAGGCTTAAGAATTATTTCATATTTCCAGCTTTGAAGGCTATTAGTTTCATTAACTTAAAACCTTTAATTTAATAAAGATAAAAAATTATTGAAACTAATAAAAGACCAAATCTAGAAAAAATGAAATGATTAAATAAATGAAATTAAACTTATTTTTGTTTAAATTATAATATAAAATTTTTGATTCAAAAAAATTTATTATAAATGCTGAATAAGTTAAACGAAGGTAAAAAAATAGGGTAATTAAGGAAGTTATCAAAAGAATTATTAATAATATTATTCTATTATTAATAATTATATATTGAATAACTCATCATTTTGGTAAAAATCCTAAAAAGGGGGGTAATCCTCCTAAAGATAAAAAATTTATAAAAGTTAAATATTTAAAATTTTTTATTTTATTAAAAATTATGAAAAGTTGATTAATATGTGTTAGTTTATAGACATTAAATATTAATATTAATGTAATGGATAAAAAACAATAAAATAAAAAATAATTTAGTCATATTATATTATTAGAATTTATTGAAATTAATATTCATCTGATATGATTAATTGAAGAAAAAACTATTAATTTTCGTAAAGAAGTTTGGTTTAATCCTCCAATGGCTCCAATAATAGCAGAAAAAATAATTCTTATTCTTATTAAATAATTATTTCTAATATAAGAGACTAAACTTAAAGGGGCGAGTTTTTGTCAAGTTATTAAAATAATTAGATTTATTCATGATAATCTTTCTGAGACTCTAGGAAATCAAAAATGGAGAGGGGCGGCTCCTATTTTTGTTAGTAAAGAAGAAAGGATTATTAAATAATTTTTTTCTAAAGATTCATTAATTGAATTATTTTTTAAAATTAGAATAATTGAAAATAAAAGAATAACTGATCTGAATGCTTGAATTAAAAAATATTTTAAAGAAGCTTCAGAGGATATTAAGTTATTTTTATAATTAATTAAAGGAATAAAGGCTAATAAATTAACTTCTAATCCTATTCATGCTATTAGTCATGAATTTGAAGATATAGTAATTATTGTTCCTATGATTATAATTAAAAAAAATAAAATTTTAGATGAATTAATAAAAATTAAAAAAAAAGGGTTAAAACCTTTATAAATGGGGTATGAACCCATTAGCTTAATTAGCTTATCTTTTTAAATTTAATAAAAATAATTTTAATATATACATATAAATATATTTTAGTGTAAGAAGCACATAAGATTTTGATTCTTTTAGGAATAGTTTAATTCTATTAAATATAATGAATATGGTAAACCACATGATTTACTCTATCAAAGTAACCCTTTAATCAGGCAATTCATTTAAAATTTTCCATTTAAAATTTAAGATGGATTTTTATTTTTTAAGGATTTTGGTGTATTTTATAAAAAATTTATTTAAATATGGTTTTGTATATTTTTTTGTGTTTATTTAACTTTTTAAGTACGTTATTAAATTTTAAATATTAAATTAATTTTATTCATTTTTATATTTGTTGTTTTGTTGTTATTTATAAATATTAAATAAATATTATTTTTAATATATTTTTATAATATTAAAAATTTTTTATTTAAATTTTAAATGGAAAATTATTTAAAATTTAAAATTTAAGATGTGTTTTAAAATTTTTATTTTTTTTATACTTAATAAATATTATTTATATATAGTTTTATTTTAATTTTTATTTTTATTTTTTAAAAATAAAAATATTTATAGATAATTTTATTTTTCCTATATATATAACTATATATTAAATTAATATATTTATATAAATAAATTTATTTATATATAATTATAAATTTCATAATTTAAAATATTAAATATTACATAATTATTAAATATACTATATATATAAATATATAAGGGTGGAATTTAATATAAATAATTTAATTTAATAGGGTTAATATAATAATTGTTTGATATATATATATTAATTAATTAAATATTTATATATTTGGCAATATTTTTTAATGGAACATTAGATAAATATATAAATATTAAAAAATAGGAGATCCTTACCGATTTATACATTCCCAAATTTTTGATTCAAAATTAATATATATCTATTAATTAATTAAATATTTATATTAATATAGATATTTATTAATCTAACTTAGTATAGTTTAAAATAAAAACAATAAAAAATTAACATACATATACATATATTAATAAATAAATTTATAAAAATTAATATATTTTTGATTAAATAAAAATTATTTATAATATATTAATTAATATTAAAAATTTTTTATTTAAATTTTAAATGGAAAATTATTTAAAATTTAAAATTTAAGATGTATTTTAAAATTTTTAATTTTTTTATACTTAATAAATATTATTTATATATAGTTTTATTTTAATTTTTATTTTTATTTTTTAAAAATAAAAATATTTATAGATAATTTTATTTTTCCTATATATATAACTATATATTAAATTAATATATTTATATAAATAAATTAATTTATATATAATTATAAATTTCATAATTTAAAATATTAAATATTACATAATTATTAAATATACTATATATATAAATATATAAGGGTGGAATTTAATATAAATAATTTAATTTAATAGGGTTAATATAATAATTGTTTGATATATATATATTAATTAATTAAATATTTATATATTTGGCAATATTTTTTAATGGAACATTAGATAAATATATAAATATTAAAAAATAGGAGATCCTTACCGATTTATACATTCCCAAATTTTTGATTCAAAATTAATATATATCTATTAATTAATTAAATATTTATATTAATATAGATATTTATTAATTTAACTTAGTATAGTTTAAAATAAAAACAATAAAAAATTAACATACATATACATATATTAATAAATAAATTTATAAAAAATTATAATATTTTGATTAAAAAAAGATTTATAATATACTATTAATTAATACATAATACAACAAAAAAATTTAAATGAAAAATAGTTTAAAATTTAAAAAAAATATATATATTTAAATTTTTTTTATTTTATACTTAATAAATATTATTTATATATAATTTTATTTTAATTTCAATTTTTATTTTTTAAAAATAAAAATATTTACAGATAATTTTATTTTTCCTATATATATAACTATATATTAAATTAATATATTTATATAAATAGATTTATTTATATATAATTATAAATTTCATAATTTAAAATATTAAATATTACATAATTATTAAATATACTATATATATAAATATATAAGGGTGGAATTTAATATAAATAATTTAATTTAATAGGGTTAATATTATAATTGTTTGATATATATATATTAATTAATTAAATCTTTATATATTTGGCAATATTTTTTAATGGAACATTAGATAAATATATAAATATTAAAAAATAGGAGCCTTACCGATTTGTACATCCCCAAATTTTTGATTCAAAATTAATATATATCTATAAATTAATTAAATATTTATAATAATATAGATATCTATTGATCTAACTTAGTATAGTTTAAATTAAAAACAATAAAAAAAATAATAAGTATATATATATATATATTAATAAATAAATTTATAAAAATTAATATATTTTTGATTAAAAAAAATTATTTATAGTATATTAATTAATATTTAAAATTTTTTTATTTAAATTTTAAATGGAAAATTAATTATTATTTAAAAATTAATATGTATTTTTAAATTTTTTATTTTTTTATACTTAATAAATATTATTTATATGTAATTTTATTTTAATTTCAATTTTTATTTTTTAAAAATAAAAATATTTACAGATAATTTTATTTTTCCTATATATATAACTATATATTAAATTAATATATTTATATAAATAGATTTATTTATATATAATTATAAATTTCATAATTTAAAATATTAAATATTACATAATTATTAAATATACTATATATATAAATATATAAGGGTGGAATTTAATATAAATAATTTAATTTAATAGGGTTAATATTATAATTGTTTGATATATATATATTAATTAATTAAATATTTATATATTTGGCAATGTTTTTTAATGGAACATTAGATAAATATATAAATATTAAAAAATAGGAGATCCTTACCGATTTATACATCCCCAAATTTTTGATTCAAAATTAATATATATCTATAAATTAATTAAATATTTATATTAATATAGATATTTATTGATCTAACCTAGTATAGTTTAAATTAAAAACAATAAAAAAAATAATAAGTATATATATATTAATAAATAAATTTATAAAAATTAATATATTTTTGATTAAAAAAAATTATTTATAGTATATTAATTAATATTTAAAATTTTTTTATTTAAATTTTAAATGGAAAATTAATTATTATTTAAAAATTAATATGTATTTTTAAATTTTTTATTTTTTTATACTTAATAAATATTATTTATATATAATTTTATTTTAATTTCAATTTTTATTTTTTAAAAATAAAAATATTTACAGATAATTTAATTCTTCCTATATATATAACTATATATTAAAATAATATATTTAAATAAATAAACATATTTATATATAAATATAAATTTCATAATTTAAAATATTAAATATTACATAATTATTAAATAGACTATATATATAAATATATAAGCATGGAATTTAATATAAATAATTTAATTAAATAGGGTTAACATAATAATTGTTTGATATAAAAATATTAATTAATTAAATATTTATATATTTGGCAATAAATTTTAATGGAACATTAGATAAATATATAAATATTAAAAAATAGGAGATCCTTACCGATTTATACATCCCCAAATTTTTGATTCAAAATTAATATATATCTATAAATTAATTAAATATTTATATTAATATAGATATTTATTGATCTAACCTAGTATAGTTTAAATTAAAAACAATAAAAAAAATAATAAGTATATATATATTAATAAATAAATTTATAAAAATTAATATATTTTTGATTAAAAAAAATTATTTATAGTATATTAATTAATATTTAAAATTTTTTTATTTAAATTTTAAATGGAAAATTAATTATTATTTAAAAATTAATATGTATTTTTAAATTTTTTATTTTTTTATACTTAATAAATATTATTTATAAGTTTTATTTTAATTTTTATTTTTATTTTTTAAAAATAAAAATATTTATAGATAATTTTATTTTTCCTATATATATAATTATATATTAAATTAATATATTTATATAAATAGATTAATTTATATATAATTATAAATTTCATAATTTAAAACATTAAATATTACATAATTATTAAATATACTATATATATAAATATATAAGGGTGGAATTTAATATAAATAATTTAATTTAATAGGGTTAATATAATAATTGTTTGATATATATATATTAATTAATTAAATATTTATATATTTGGCAATATTTTTTAATGGAACATTAGATAAATATATAAATATTAAAAAATAGGAGATCCTTACCGGTTTATACATTCCCAAATTTTTGATTCAAAATTAATATATATCTATTAATTAGTTAAATATTTATATTAATATAGATATTTATTAATCTAACCTAGTATAGTCTAAATTATAAATAATAAAAAATTAATGTATGAATATATACATATATAAATAAATAAATTTATAAAAATTAATATATAACTGTGAGGAATGAATTATTTTTATGGATTAATAAATATTTTATTTAATTTATGAATGTTTATTAAATTTTATTATTTATTAAAAAATAAATAATAAGATTATTTTCATTTAAATTTTTGTAAATATGTATTAAAGGGGGAAAAATGTGAGGAAAGAATTATTTTTATGGATTAATAAATATTTTATTTAGTTTATGGATATTTATTAAATTTTATTATTTATTAAAAAATGGATAATAAAATTATTTTTCATTTAAAATTTTTGTAAATATGTATTAAAGGGGGCAAAGATGTGAGGAAAGAATTATTTTTATGGATTAATAAATATTTTATTTAGTTTATGGATATTTATTAAATTTTATTATTTATTAAAAAATGGATAATAAAATTATTTTTCATTTAAAATTTTTGTAAATATGTATTAAAGGGGCAAAAATGTGAGGAAAGAATTATTTTTATGGATTAATAAATATTTTATTTAGTTTATGGATATTTATTAAATTTTATTATTTATTAAAAAATGGATAATAAAATTATTTTTCATTTAAAATTTTTGTAAATATGTATTAAAGGGGGAAAAATGTGAGGAAAGAATTATTTTTATGGATTAATAAATATTTTATTTAGTTTATGGATATTTATTAAATTTTATTATTTATTAAAAAATGGATAATAAAATTATTTTTCATTTAAAATTTTTGTAAAAATATGTATTAAAGGGGGAAAAATGTGAGGAAAGAATTATTTTTATGGATTAATAAATATTTTATTTAGTTTATGGATATTTATTAAATTTTATTATTTATTAAAAAATGGATAATAAAATTATTTTTCATTTAAAATTTTTGTAAATATGTATTAAAGGGGGCAAAGATGTGAGGAAAGAATTATTTTTATGGATTAATAAATATTTTATTTAGTTTATGGATATTTATTAAATTTTATTATTTATTAAAAAATGGATAATAAAATTATTTTTCATTTAAAATTTTTGTAAATATGTATTAAAGGGGCAAAAATGTGAGGAAAGAATTATTTTTATGGATTAATAAATATTTTATTTAGTTTATGGATATTTATTAAATTTTATTATTTATTAAAAAATGGATAATAAAATTATTTTTCATTTAAAATTTTTGTAAATATGTATTAAAGGGGGAAAAATGTGAGGAAAGAATTATTTTTATGGATTAATAAATATTTTATTTAGTTTATGGATATTTATTAAATTTTATTATTTATTAAAAAATGGATAATAAAATTATTTTTCATTTAAAATTTTTGTAAATATGTATTAAGGGGG